>NC_069499.1:400923633-401124639 GCF_027579735.1 Bombina bombina | reverse complement strand
ATACAAAACACGTATAAACAATCTCAATAATATAACAGTCCATATACATTTAATACACATTCAAAATTAAATAAATTAATATAATTTCCCATTAATAAGGGAGAATAATCAGATATAAAATAAAGGAAGATAAATAATTCATTCCTAAATGTTATATTTGGTACAAATGGATATGGGGTAAATATAAACTGGTGTTGTCCCATTACAGGAAAGAGCAAATGCACACGTTAATAATGTAGAATACATCTACAATTTTTAATATTCCCAGAATTTAATTAAAATAAATACATTTTCCTGTTGATAAGGGAAACTAACCAAATATCAAACAGAGGATGAAGAATTAATTCATAAATTACAAATTGATGTGGACTGAGAATATTAATGCAAACAGGCTATATCTGAGAAAGGCAAGAGTAACCTTAAGAATGAAGCACAACGTGTAAGGCAGAGTGATACAAACTTATTAAACTAGTTGTAATTAATACTTGGCAACTCTATAAGATGAACAAATATCTCTGTAAATATGAAAGAATGCCAAGACAACAAGATACAGATATATTATTCAGAGGAAAGGCTACCAAAGGTACTATAATTGTTACGATGGTAACCACAATGTCTAACGGATTCCAGACAGGGTGGCTAATATATTAATATTCACAATAGTGAATCGTGCAACAGCATAACGCACAGCATTAAATTAATATTAATATGGTTATTTATTCAATTGATCTGACAATATCACAATATTTGTCATGAACACAATAACATTTAACCATTCATTAGTCCAGTCAATATAACAACTTGATGGTAAACTTATGAACCGTATTGACACAAGAAACAACGTGATATCGCACAGGTTACTTATTCCTAGTTAGGGACTGTAGTCATTAAGAAACTGTTATATTATGACTGCAGCAATAATAAGACAGAACCGACTATACTTGCTAGACTAGCAGCTCGATATACACAGGGAGTGAACTGATCGAGACTCGAGACAGTTTACTGACTTATATTAGCAATATTTCAAACTAATAGAATTGACAAGGAGTACATAGGGCACAATAGAAGTTTCATATAGTATAAGACCAATATTAACTTAATCCTGTCCTGTTTATGCTTGCTTTCTAGGATAACACATGATAAGTGTATTATAGTGCATTACCAATACCAACTTATTTTTGTCCGGTTCAAGCTCGCTCTCTAGGGTAACCCTTGTAACAGCACATGTGTCTAAGCATAACACACTACATATTTACCCCCACAAATTAAGGGCACATAAGTGAACCATTTAACCTTTCAATATCCAATCTGTGCAGGCGCAATTAACATTAACATGAATATAGAGATATACTCTACTCAGATGTGGTGTTAATTAAGTACATAGTGTCTGTGCTTTGTTGTGAAACAATAGTATTTTTGGTCTGTATATAAAGACCAATAGCACAAACAGTATCAGATATACAGGATTTACACATCGAGACATTAGGAGCATGTAGTTATAATCTTAGTTTTGATGCAGTGATATAATCCCAGTAAGATTCACTTGAATACTCGTTAGAGTACAGTTATTAGTGATTTATATACTGGTCACAACCTTATTATACATCACACATCCTCCAATGATTTACTAATCCATGAACCCCCCGCCTCCTCCCTATTCACAGTTAGGTGGCATATTTAGATAGCCTGGAATATATGTGAATCTCCATTACTCAGGTATGTAACCCTTAGAAACACGAGTGAAGAATTTCATTTCACGTATCAAGACTATGCACGTTGATGACCGAGTGTAATGACCGTGCTAATTTAGAACTAATTAGAAGTTAGTTTACGTATATCCACTCATAGATTAATTGATTAGTTATATAGTACATTGGATTACAGAAGAAGGTGTCCATAATTAAGGACAAGGCCACCGACATTGGATCAAGGTTATTTTCTCAAACTTTATTTTTCTTAACACAGAGTTTATATATTTTAAATAGTATGAATGGTGTGATGGAGTACCTACTTTTTAATTGATTTAATTAAAAGTTATGTTTTAATCCTAGGAATAACGCCAATTTCTAAGTCTGGGCATTAGAGTGCTATATGCATACTTTCCTGTGGATAACTCTTATCCACAATTTTCAGTCTCATATTTACTTATGCAGAGCACCAACCCACAAAATAAATAATAGACCAATATCATCACACACTTAACTAGTAAAGTGTGACTTTATTATTATATTACTAGTGGGGATTGCCTATACAGTGCCATTGTTACTTCTTTAAATTCCAAAAAATAATCTTGCCCCCTGTTTTTAATGTAAAAAAGTCGCTTTAGATCATTCCACCAGGGAAATAGGACTGGCGAGTATTCTTTAAAGGGACATTAAACACTTTGAGATGGTAATATAAAATGATAAATCGTATTTACAGTATATAAAAAAACCTCTGCAATATACTTTCATGATTTATTTTGTCCCCCTTTCCTGTAATTCCATTCTGACATTTAGGCCTAGATTTAGAGTTCGGCGTTAGCCGTGAAAACCAGCGTTAGAGGCTCCTAACGCTGGTTTTAGGCTACCGCCGGTATTTGGAGTCACTCAAAATAGGGTCTAACGCTCACTTTTCAGCCGCGACTTTTCCATACCGCAGATCCCCTTACGTCAATTGCGTATCCTATCTTTTCAATGGGATCTTCCTAACTCCGGTATTTAGAGTCGTTTCTGAAGTGAGCGTTAGAGCTCTAACGACAAAACTCCAGCCGCAGGAAAAAAGCAGGAGTTAAGAGCTTTCTGGGCTAACGCCGGTTCATAAAGCTCTTAACTACTGTGCTCTAAAGTACACTAACACCCATAAACTACCTATGTACCCCTAAACTGAGGTCCCCCCACATCGCCGCAACTCGATTAAATTTTTTTAACCCCTAATCTGCCGACCGCCACCTACGTTATACTTATGTACCCCTAATCTGCTGCCCCTAACCCCGCCGACCCCTGTATTATATTTATTAACCCCTAACCTGCCCCCCACAACATCGCCGCTAGCTACCTACACTTATTAACCCCTAATCTGCCGTCCGCATGCCGCCGCCAGCTACATTATAGCTATGTACCCCTAATCTGCTGCCCTAACATCGCCGACCCCTATATTATATTTATTAACCCCTAATCTGCCCCCTCAATGTCGCCTCCACCTGCCTACACTTATTAACCCCTAATCTGCCGACCGCAAAGCGCCGCCACCTACATTATCCTTATGTACCCCTAATCTGCTGCCCCTAACACCGCCGACCCCTATATTATATTTATTAACCCCTAATCTGCCCTCCCTAACATCGCCGACACCTAACTTCAATTATTAACCCCTAATCTGACGACCGGAGCTCATCGCTACTATAATAAATGGATTAACCCCTAAAGCTATGTCTAACCCTAACACTAACACCCCCCTAACTTAAATATAATTTAAATCTAACGAAATTAATTTACTCTTATTAAATAAATTATTCCTATTTAAAGCTAAATACTTACCTGTAAAATTAATCCTAATATAGCTACAATATAAATTATAATTACATTGTAGCTATTTTAGGATTAATATTTATTTTACAGGCAACTTTGTAATTATTTTAACCAGGTACAATAGCTATTAAATAGTTAAGAACTATTTAATAGTTACCTAGTTAAAATAATAACAAAATTATCTGTAAAATAAGTCCTAACCTAAGTTATAATTAAACCTAACACTACCCTATCAATAAATTAATTAAATAAAATACCTACAATTACCTACAATAAAACCTAACACTACACTATCAATAAATAAATTAAATACAATTTCTACAAATAACTACAATTACATAAACTAACTAAAGTACAAAAAATAAAAAAGAACTAAGTTACAAAAAATAAAAAAATATTTACAAACATAAGAAAAATATTACAACAATTTTAAACTAATTACACCTACTCTAAGCCCCCTAATAAAATAACAAAGACCCCCAAAATAAATAAATTCCCTACCCTATTCTAAATTAATAAATTTAAAAGCTCTTTTACCTTACCAGCCCTGAACAGGGACCTTTGCGGGGCATGCCCCAAGAAAATCAGCTCTTTTGCCTGTAAAAAAAAACATACAATACCCCCCCCCAACATTACAACCCACCACCCACATACCCCTAATCTAACCCAAACCCCCCTTAAATAAACCTAACACTAAGCCCCTGAAGATCTTCCTACCTTATCTTCACCTCAACAGGTATCACCGATCTGTCCTGGCATCCGGTGCTGAAGAGGTCCAGAAGAGGCTCCAAAGTCTTCCTCCTATCCGGCAAGAAGAGGACATCCGGACGGGCAAACATCTTCATCCAAGCGGCATCTTCGATCTTCTTCCATCCGGTGCGGAGCGGGTCCATGTTGAAGCAGCCGACGCGGATCCATCCTCTTCTTCCGGCGTCTCCCGACGAATGACGGTTCCTTTAAGGGACGTCATCCAAGATGGCGTCCCTCGAATTCGGATTGGCTGATAGGATTCTATCAGCCAATCGGAATTAAGGTAGGAATATTCTGATTGGCTGATGGAATCAGCCAATCAGAATCAAGTTCAATCCGATTGGCTGATCCAATCAGCCAATCAGATAGAGCTCGCATTCTATTGGCTGATCGGAACAGCCAATAGAATGCGAGCTCAATCTGATTGGCTGATTGGATCAGCCAATCGGATTGAACTTGATTCTGATTGGCTGATTCCATCAGCCAATCAGAATATTCCTACCTTAATTCCGATTGGCTGATAGAATCCTATCAGCCAATCGGAATTCGAGGGACGCCATCTTGGATGACGTCCCTTAAAGGAACCGTCATTCGTCGGGAGACGCCGGAAGAAGAGGATGGATCCGCGTCGGCTGCTTCAACAGGGACCCGCTCCGCATCGGATGGAAGAAGATCGAAGATGCCGCTTGGATGAAGATGTTTGCCGGTCCGGATGTCCTCTTCTTGCCGGATAGGAGGAAGACTTTGGAGCCTCTTCTGGACCTCTTCAGCACCGGATGCCAGGACAGATCGGTGATACCTGTTGAGGTGAAGACAAGGTAGGAAGATCTTCAGGGGCTTAGTGTTAGTTTTATTTAAGGGGGGTTTGGGTTAGATTAGGGGTATGTGGGTGGTGGGTTGTAATGTTGGGGGGGGTATTGTATGTTTTTTTTTACAGGCAAAAGAGCTGATTTTCTTGGGGCATGCCCCGCAAAGGGCCCTGTTCAGGGCTGGTAAGGTAAAAGAGCTTTTAAATTTATTAATTTAGAATAGGGTAGGGAATTTTTTTTATTTTGGGGGTCTTTGTTATTTTATTAGGGGGCTTAGAGTAGGTGTAATTAGTTTAAAATTGTTGTAATATTTTTCTTATGTTTGTAAATATTTTTTTATTTTTTGTAACTTAGTTCTTTTTTATTTTTTGTACTTTAGTTAGTTTATGTAATTGTAGTTATTTGTAGAAATTGTATTTAATTTATTTATTGATAGTGTAGTGTTAGGTTTTATTGTAGGTAATTGTAGGTATTTTATTTAATTAATTTATTGATAGGGTAGTGTTAGGTTTAATTATAACTTAGGTTAGGACTTATTTTACAGGTAATTTTGTTATTATTTTAACTAGGTAACTATTAAATAGTTCTTAACTATTTAATAGCTATTGTACCTGGTTAAAATAATTTCAAAGTTGCCTGTAAAATAAATATTAATCCTAAAATAGCTATAATATAATTATAATTTAAATTGTAGCTATATTAGGATTTATTTTACAGGTAAGTATTTAGCTTTAAATAGGAATAATGTATTTAATAAGAGTTAATTAATTTCGTTAGATGTAAATTATATTTAAGTTAGGGGGGTGTTAGTGTTAGGGTTAGACTTAGCTTTAGGGGTTAATCCATTTATTATAGTAGCGATGAGCTCCGGTCGTCAGATTAGGGGTTAATAATTGAAGTTAGGTGTCGGCGATGTTAGGGAGGGCAGATTAGGGGTTAATACTATTTATGATAGGGTTAGTGAGGCGGATTAGGGGTTAATAACTTTATTATAGTAGCGCTCAGGTCCGCTCGGCAGATTAGGGGTTAATAAGTGTAGGCAGGTGTCGGCGACGTTGAGGGGGGCAGATTAGGGGTTAATAAATATAATATAGGTGTCGGCGGTGTTAGGGGCAGCAGATTAGGGGTACATAAGGATAACGTAGGTGGCGGCGCTTTGCGGTCGGCAGATTAGGGGTTAATTATTGTAAGTAGCTGGCGGCGACGTTGTGGGGGGCAGGTTAGGGGTTAATAAATATAATATAGGGGTCGGCGGTGTTAGGGGCAGCAGATTAGGGGTACATAGGGATAATGTAAGTTGCGGCGGTTTACGGAGCGGAAGATTAGGGGTTAATAATATAATGCAGGGGTCAGCGATAGCGGGGGCGGCAGATTAGGGGTTAATAAGTGTAAGGGTAGGGGTGTTTAGACTCGGGGTACATGTTAGAGTGTTAGGTGCAGACGTAGGAAGTGTTTCCCCATAGGAAACAATGGGGCTGCGTTAGGAGCTGAACGCTGCTTTTTTGCAGGTGTTAGGTTTTTTTTCAGCTCAAACAGCCCCATTGTTTCCTATGGGAGAATCGTGCACGAGCACGTTTTTGAGGCTGGCCGCGTCCGTAAGCAACTCTGGTATCGAGAGTTGCATTTGCGGTAAAAATGCTCTACGCTCCTTTTTTGGAGCCTAACGCAGCATTTTTTTGGACTCTCGATACCAGAGTTAATTTTATGGTGCGGCCAGAAAAAAGCCTGCGTAGCGTTAACAGCCCATCTACCGCCAAACTCCAAATCTAGGCCTAAGAGCTTTTCAGTTCATGTTGGAAATGGTGCAGAATACTGTTATATTCCACACAGCCATTGGCTGCACACACTAGTTACCTATTTATAATTGTCTCTAATTGACCACAGCAGAGAAGGCAACCTAAGTTACAAAATGGCAGCTCTCATTGTTTTATAGACACTAAGGGGCCCATTTATCAAATGTCTGTCGGACCTGATCCGACAGTGCGGGTTAGGTCCGACAGACATCGCTGAATGAGGAGAGCAATACGCTCACAAGAGCTGCTGGTGCCACGCCGCCCCCTGCAGACTCGCGGGCAATCAAACGCCAGCAGGGAGGTGTCAATCAACCCGATCGTACTCGATCGGTTGATTTTTGGCGATCTCTGTCCGCCTGCTCAGAGCAAGCAGACAGTTTATGGACATTTTAGTACATCTCTGTCACAAGCACTAACTGAGAACATTATTTTAACTTAATTTTCTAGTCTACATGTTTTTTGTGTAACTAGAATTTAAGTTTAGAAATTTTCAGTATGGGGGGGAAACAATAGACAAAATCAGCTATTTCAAATGAGAAAATAAAGGAGATGGAGCCATTTGTAAACAATTTAATACACTCAAGTCAGTATCATGGATAATTAAAAACACATTAAAGAGGAGAACATAGTAGTGTACACTATCCCTATAATGGCAGAAACGCCCACTATCAAAATGCTCAGAAAGATAGGTAAAGTGAGGCTCAATTAATCTTGAACAAGCTCTTGATTTAAGTATCAAACAGATTAGTTGCCGGACATCCATAAGGTGAAATATTAATAAACCATCATACACACAGCAGAATACATACATTAGTCCCCTCAATATTAGTGCTGTCCAACAGTTATACCAAATATGAGTGCCAAACAACAGTTACACCAAATATAAGTGCTGTCCAACAGTAGGTCAATGACACAGATGCCAAGCAATATTTGTCCCTGACCTCTTCCTCTGTCATTCCAAACAGGGTGACCCTAACCCTGTGGATCCTTGGTGCCCTTGTTCTCCCCCTCTGCTGATGCTGAGGTCTTATAGGCCTTGCTGGTCTCTGATCAGCTGCAGCAACAACAGCGGGGGCAGCACCAGGAGCAGGGACAGGTAATCAGCTATTTTACCAGCCCTTAAAAGAGCCTTTTGCGGGGCATTGCCCCAAAGTAATCAGCTCTTTTACCTGTAAAAAAAATACAACCCCCCCAACATTAAAACCCACCACCCACATACCACTACTCTAACCCACCCAAACCCCCCTTAAATAAACGTAACACTAACCCCCTGAAGATCTCCCTACCTTGAGTCATCTTCACCCAGCCGAGCCGAATTCTATCAGCCAATCGGAATTAATCGGGGTTAATAAAATTTATTATAGGGTTTGCGAGGCGGGAGTATGGCAGTTTAGGGGTTAATACATTTATTATAGTGGCGGCAAGGTCCAGTCGGCAGATTAGGGGTTAATAATTGTAGGTAGGTGGCGGTGTCCAGTCGGCAGATTAGGGGTTAAAAAATGTATTATAGGGTTTGCGATGTGGAGGGGCCTCGGTTTAGGGGTTCATAGGTAGTTTATGGGTGTTAGTGTACTTTATAGCACAGTAGTTAAGAGCTTTATGTTCCGGCGTTAGCCCATAAAGCTCTTAACTACTGACTTTTTTGGCGGTAGGAGTCTTGTCGGTAGAGGCTCTACCGCTCACTTCTTCCAAGACTCCAAATACTAGCGTTAGGCAAATCCCATAGAAAAGATAGGATATGCAATTGACGTAAGGGGATCTGCGGTAGCCTGGAGTCGCGGAATGAAAGTGAGCGGTAGACCCTTTCCTGCCTGACTCTAAATACCAGCGGGCGGTAAAAAGCAGCATTAGGACCCCTTAACGCTGCTTTTGACGGCTATCGCCAAACTCTAAATGTAGGCGATAGTATTTAAACTTTAACAGTTAACTGTATATGAAATTGGAGAATTATATTACAAAGTGATTTTTGTTTATCGCTGGAGCCAATCACTTAAGCACTTTAAATAGGCCATACTTTTTATTATCAGTAATGGGGATATAAATAGTAATAACATGACTACCATTACAATAAATAAGTTATATATGGTATCATCTGACAATAACTTGTTCTTATTTATCCAAAAATACAGATACATAAAAAACCTGATTGCTATCTAGCAAATATTATCTAACCTGAACAACTCAGTCTCCTGCTACTCTTAATTCTACCATATAACATATATATATACATATGATACAACATAATCATATCTACAGAAAATAAAATGGTGTCCCTTTAAATTGCTTCCTTACCTGAGTCGTCACATGCACTAAATTGATAAATAAAGATAAGCAGCACTGCAAACTTCAACGCAAACATGATAATTCTCTCAGTATTTACAAGTAAACTACCGGAGTAAAGTGTAATGGGATTTGCTCTAACAGTATTTATAACATTCAGACGGCTAGATTACAAGTTTTGTGGTAAGAGCGGTGCGGTAATAACTTGCACGTTATTGTCACTTGTCACCGCTCACTTTCCTACAGCGCTGGTATTACAGGTTTTCAACCCGGCGTTAACAGGCAAGAAATGAGCGTAGAGCAAAATTGTACTCCATACCGCACTCCAATACCAGCGCTGCTGAAAGCTGCGGTGAGCTGGTCATACGTGCTCGTCCACGATTTCCCCATAGACATCAATCGGGAGAGCCGGCTGAAAAAAAGTCTAACACCTGCAATAAAGCAGCGTAAAGCTCCGTAACGCAGCCCCATTGATTCCTATGGGGAACCAAATTTATGTTTACACCTAACACCCTAAAATAAACCCAGAGTCTAAACACCCATAATCTTACACTTATTAACCCCTAATCTGCTGCCCCCAACAGCGCCGACACCTACATTATACTTATTAACCCCTAATCTGCTGCTCTGGACATCGCCGTCACTATAATAAACATATTAACCCCTAAACCGCTGCACTCCCGCATTGCAAACACTAGTTAAATATTATTAACATCGCTCCCACCGACCTTCATTTATTAACTCCTAATCTGCCGCCCCCAACATCGCCGCCACTATACTAAATTTATTAACCCCTAAACCTAAGTCTAACCCTAACACTAACACCCCCTAATTTAAATATAATTAAAATAAATCTAAATAAAAATTGCTATCATTACCTAAATAATTCCTATTTAAAACTAAATACTTACCTATAAAATAAACCCTAGGCTAGCTACAATATAACTAATAGTTACATTGTATCTAGCTTAGGGTTTATTTTTATTTTACAGGCAAGTTTGTATTTATTTTAACTAGGTAGAATAGTTACTAAATGGTTATTAACAATTTACTAACTACCTAGCTAAAATAAATACAAATTTACCTGTAAATGTAAAACCTAACCTGAGTTACACTAACACCTAACCCTACACTACAATTAAATCAATTACATTAATTAAATACAATTACCTAAATTACAAAAAAACAAACACTAAATTACACAAAATAAAAAAAAGACATTATCAGATATTTAAACTAATTACACCTAATCTAATAGCCCTATCAAAATAAAAAAGCCCCCCAAAATAAAAAAAAAACCCTAGCCTAAACTAAACTACCAATAGCCCTTAAAAGGGCCTTTTCCGGGGCATTGCTACAAAGAAATCAGATCTTTTACCTGTAAAAAAAAATACAAACACCCCCCCAACAGTAAAACCCACCACCCACACAACCAACCCCCCAAATAAAATCCTAACTAAAAAAACATAAGCTCCCCATTGCCCTGAAAAGGGCATTTGGATGGGCATTGCCCTTTAAAGGGCATTTAGCTCTTTTTCAATTGCCCAAACCCCAATCTAAAACTAAAACCCACCCATGGGTCCATCTTCAAGACATCCGGCGTGGAGCATCCTCTTCAATCAAAGTCTTCTTCCCGAATGAAGGTTCCTTTAAGTGACGTCATCCAAGATGGCGTCCCATGAATTCCGATTGGCTGATAGAATTCAGCCAATTGGAATTAAAGGTGAAAAAATCCTATTGGTTGATGCAATCAGCAAATATGATTAAGCTTCAATCCTATTGGCTGATCCAATCAGCCAATAGGATTGAGCTCACATTCTATTGGCTGTTCCAATACGAACTCAATCCTATTGGCTGATTGCATCAGCTAATAGGATTTTTTCACCTTTAATTCCGATTGGTTGATAGATCTCAGCCAATCGGAATTCAAGGGACGCCATCTTGGATGACATCACTTACTTTATTCAGGAAGAAGACTTCGATTGAAGAGGATGCTCCATGCCGGATGTCTTGAAGATGGGCACCCTCCGCGGCCGGATGGATGAAGATAGAAGATGCCATCTGGATGAAGACTTCTGCCCGTCTGGAGGACCACTTCTGTCGGCTTGGATGAAGACTTCTCCCGGCTTTGTTGAGGACTTCTTGCCGCTTCGCTGAGGACTTCTCCTGGCTTAGTTGAGGATGGATGTCCGGTCTTCAAAACTGTAAGTGGATCTTCGGGGTTTTAGTGTTAGATTTTTTTAAGGGTTTATTGGGTGGGTTTTAGTTTTAGATTAGGGTTTGGGCAATTGAAAAAGAGCTAAATGCCCTTTTAAGGGCAATGCCCATCCAAATGCCCTTTTCGGGGCAATGGGGAGCTTAGGGTTTGTTTTTTTTTTAAATACTTTATTTTTTCCAATGCAACTTACAGTGACAATTCAACCATAAACACAAAACAACAAGAAACAGTTACAATTACTTTCATCAAAATACACTATATCAATAGGTTTCATCACCTCAGCCGCACTGGGTTTTTCTTTTTTTTTTTCCTCCACTCTACGTAACCTCTATATCTCACCCTCACCTTTCTCTTGCCCTCAGTTAATAAGCTTAGGTTTTTTTAGTTAAGATTTTATTTGGGGGTTGGATGTGTGGGTGGTGGGTTTTACTTTTGGGGGGTGTTGGTATTTTTTTTCAGGTAAAAGAGCTGATTTCTTTGGGGCAATTCCCCGCAAAATGCCCTTTTAAGGGCTATTTGTAGTTTAGGCTAGGGTTTATTTTATTTTTGGGGGGCTTTTTTTATTTTGATAGGGCTATTAGATTAGGTGTAATTAGTTTAAATATCTGATAATGTCTTTTTTTATTTTGTGTAATTTAGTGGGGGTTTTTTGTAATTTAGGTAATTGTATTTAATTTATGTAATTTATTTATTATTTATTTATTTATTTGTAGTGTAAGGTTAGGTGTTAGTGCAACTCAGGTTAGGTTTTATTTTACAGGTAAATTTGTATTTATTTTAGCTAGGTAGTTAGTAAATAGTTAATAACTATTTAGTAACTATTCTACCTAGTTAAAATAAATAAAAACTTGCCTGTAAAATTAAAAATAAACCCTAAGCTAGCTACAATGTAACTATTAGTTATATTGTTGCTAGCTTAGGGTTTATTTTATAGGTAAGTATTTAGTTTTAAATTGGAATTATTTAGGTAATGATAGCAATTTTTATTTAGATTTATTTTAATTATATTTAAGTTAGGGAGTGTTAGGGTTAGACTTAGGTTTAGGGGTTAATAAATTTAGTATAGTGGCAGCGACGTTGGGGGGCGGCAGATTAGGGGTTAATAAATTAAGGTAGGTGGCGGCGATGTTAGGGGCAGCAGATTAGGGGTTAATAATATTTAACTAGTGTTTGCGATGCGGGAGTGCGGCGGTTTACTGGTTAATATGTTTATTATAGTGGCAGCGATGTCCGGAGCGGCAGATTAGGTGTTAATAATTTTCTTTTAGTGTTTGCGATGCGAGAGGGTCTCGGTTTAGGGTTTAATAGGTAGTTTATGGGTGTTAGTGAACTTTTTAACACTTTAGTTATGTGTTTTATGCTACAGCTTTGTAACGTAAAACTCATAACTACTGATTTTAGATTGCGTTAAGAATCTTGCGGGATAGGCTGTACCGCTCACTTTTTGGCCTCCCAGAAAAAGCTTGTACTATCAGCACTATAGAAGTCCCATTGAAAAAAGACTTTATGCAAATTGCGTAAGTTAATTTGCGTTAAGGCCAAAAAAGTGTGCGGTGCCCTAAACCTGCAATACTCGCAAAACCAGCGGTAGTGAAAAAAAAGCAGCGCTATGAGCCTTAACGCTGCTTTTTCACTCATACCCCAAAACTCGTAATCTAGCCGAGAGGCAGCTATGACATCACAGGATACAGCAATTCAAGTATTGACCTCATAGTGTGCAATGATAGTTTGTGATGAATTTACATGTAAATCTAACAGGATTATAAAGATGCTGAAGAACGACTTTAGCTTTCTCTGTTAAAATGAATGATCAGTATAATTTTTTATGAGTCTAGTTACTTTTTTGGGGTCACTATTGTGTTGCAAATGTCTGTGAAATAGTTTTCAACATACAGCAGTTTCCTCAAATTATTATAAGATTGAGATCCTTCCCAAATAAAGAAAAAATAATCCAACACCCACACAAGACCTCTTTTGATCTTCTTTGGAGGGGAACCACTTAGAGGAACTGGGGGGGGGGGGCAGAGTTATTTCAGTGATAAACTATTGCTGCATTAGGAGCAGTAAAACAAACTAATGGAAAATATTATTTGAGTCTTTAATAAAATTATAATTATACAGTCACAAAATTAGCATAAGAATTATAACCACAGCTGTGGATAGAGGCACATTATAGTAGTCTCTTGAACTTAGGTTTAAAAGACATCGGACCAGATTACGAGTGGAGCGCTATTTACCGCTCCCACTCAACTCCGCTAGAAGTAAGCTTTTTGTGTGTGGCAGTTGCGCTTGTATTATGAGTTGAAAGTAAACTGTTTTCGCTTGCGCACTAATCGCGCATAAAAAGCCAAACTTACAATATCGCACGCACATTAACCTTTTTCCCCAAAGAAGTCAATGGAGCAAAAAAAGTGGGAAAAAAACCTAACACCCAACTCGCGCACAAACCCGATCGCATATTCTCATGTGCATTAACCCCACATGAAAATATGAATATTCATATATATATACATATTCCTAAATACATATTTCTATATATCTGATATTATTTAAGTACAATATATATATATATATATATATATATATATACATATACATGATTATATATAGGTATAGATATATACAGATATATATATATAGTTATATCTGTTTATAAATACTTATAACATATTCTGCTATGTGCGGAACATAAGAATGTGAAATATTTACAGTAAATACACCGGATACACGGGATGGAAATTGAGGGCCCGTGTTTCTGGCGAGCCTGGACCGCTGCTCCATAAACTGTCTGCCTGCTCTGAGCAGGCGGACAGAGATCATAGAAAATCAACCCAATCAAGTACGATCGGGTTGATTGACACCTCCCTGCTGGCGGTCGATTGCCCGTGAATCTGCAGGGGGTGGCGTTGCACCAGCAGCTCACAAGAGCTGCTGGTGCAATGCTGAATATGGAGAGTGAATTGCTCTTTGCATTCAGTGAGGTCTGGCAAACCTTTGATATATATCCCCCTTAGGGGCTGATTTATTATTGCTTCAACTGATAATACACTGGAATCCCATGTCAAATTAGACATCCGCTGTAGTTAACCAAGCGTCAAGATCGTAAAATGTTAAAATTTGTGACGTAATATACGCTCCCGTTCAATCCTTCGCAGATCGATGCTTGCATTATTCAACCACCATCACATTCAACTCTATTTGACCCTCTATCCAATTTATCAAACATTCAACAGGTACGCTCATGTCTATTCCGACGCAGAGTACCTATCGTTCAAACCACCACCTCTGAACGATAGGTACTCTGCGTCGGAATAGACATGAGTGCACCTGTTGAATGTTTGATAAATTGGCTGTTGAATGCCATAGAAATCAATGGGAGTCTGAAGACCTAGAAAGGTTATGTTAGATGCTGCAAGAGAATGAAGCATACTAGATAATAAAATTAATTAGAAAGTTGATTACCATTGTATATTCTTTCTAAATCACACAGACAACAAAGACGCATGTTCAGTATCTAAATAATGTTAAATAACAATATTATAATTACATGTAATTTCAAGGGACATATTAATTTCAAAAGTATTTTTAATGACAGGTAATGCCTGTCTGGCATCAGCACTAGTAGCTATAGGGATACACATTAAATAAATACATTACATAATATAGCTGACTTCCTTTTTTTGTATACATCTATTTGCAGCATGGTTAACTCATGTAATACAAGTCCCACTCTCCACTTCGCACCAAATTTGACACAACACTTTTCACACCAAATTTGACGCAATACTCAAACTCCTAAACAACCCACAAACTAGTAAAATTTGCCACCACTTCTTATTGGTAAATGCATAATCACATGATTTATGAAATCAGTCAATCTGATTTAAATATACATTTTCTACTATCACTAACGAATCAAATTGCTCAATACTTGTGTCATTGATCACTCATCAGAACTTATAAGTGCTACATAACATTAAACTGTCATGAATCAGATACAGCAGAAATTAAAATCACCTCTTTACTGTCATGCTATTTTCAGTGATTTTCTTCCTTCTCTTGAATTTCATTTTCATTAAGAAATGTCATCTTATATGCCAGCCCATTTTTTAACACCTGTGTAGGGGTGGTGTTTAAAACTAGATTACAAACAGAAAGGGTTACACAGGTGCAGAGAGAAAACTGTCCCAGCTCTTAAAATGTCCATTGATTGCAAATAAATACATATGATACCCTGATTACATGTTATATTCACAATTATTCTTCCTCAGAATAATAATAAATGTACACTATATACATAAAGTGGTATAAATAAACACAGAGATATGAAAGACAACATTGTTTAGAGCGAAAAAAGGAATTAAGGGACATGTAAATATGTTTGCAAAATATTTCTTACATAACAGACACACATATATATAAACATATATACATACACAAGTATGTGTAAAGATATATATACAAATACTAGCATTAATAATCATTTAAAAAAACAAAACAAACATGAGATAGGCATATCATGAATTATAGAAATACACATTAGTTTATGTGAAAATATCATTTATCAGATTTTTTGTATAACAAATAAATAGAACAATAACTTTCTATGAAATATTATTGTTTGTTCATGTATAAATCTAGCTATCTCTTGGACATTAACAGATGAAAAATAAAAGATTAGCTTTAGAGAAATGTGCTTGTTCATGGACAGTAATGAAATGGTATAAATAACGTTGGAAAAAACAGAATATCCACGACATCGATGACTCTTATTTATCAACAGTCCGATGCTCATTGCTCCGTACTTGACGCGCATGTTTTTGACAGACTTTTTAATGACGCGCATGTTTTTTTACAGACTTTTTAATAAATAACGGCGTCGTATCTAGATTTGCGGCAACGGTGTCTGGCGAGTGCATTGACTCCAGTGAATGCGCCGAGATTGACGCTTTCATAAATCGGCCCCTATAACACTTTATTAAATATGAATATTGCATGAATATGCTTTTTACATGTTTTCATCTACTTAACTACAAATGACTTCAATACACTTCTATATATGTCTAAATATGTGTACATGTGTACGTATGTGTTTATTGTATATAAATACATAAATAGACATATAAATACATATGTATACACATATAAACACACACACATATATAATATATATATATATATATATATATATATATATATATATATATATATATATATAAATCAGCAAAGTAAGGGAGTCACTCACAGGGTCTTGTAGTGAAGGACAATGTCTTTATTGACGTTTTGGGGTTGCCCCAGTTTTCAAAATAGGCATACAAAAACAGACAAGTACTAACCCCCTATATACCCATACTAATTATCTAACACCCATCAGCTGATTATGGCCGTGACCGGAGTCACGTGACAGCATTGCCGTGGCAACCACAAACAGCTGGTGTAATAAAAACAGAAACACAGCTGTTACGTATTAACCTGGTCCACGTTAAAGACTTAGGCCTAGATTTGGAGTTCGGCGGTAGCCGTCAAAACCAGCGTTAGAGGCTCCTAACGCTGGTTTTGGCCGCCCGCTGGTATTTGGAGTCAGTGATTAAAGGGTCTAACGCTCACTTTTCAGCCGCGACTTTTCCATACCGCAGATCCCCCTACGCCATTTGCGTATCCTATCTTTTCAATGGGATCTTCCTAACGCCGGTATTTAGAGTCGTTTCTGAAGTGAGCGTTAGAGCTCTAACGACAAAACTCCAGCCGCCTGAAAATAGCAGGAGTTAAGAGCTTTCTGGCTAACGCCGGTTCATAAAGCTCTTAACTACTGTACCCTAAAGTACACTAACACCCATAAACTACCTATGTACCCCAAAACCGAGGTCCCCCCACATCGCCGCCACTCGATTAAAATATTTTAACCCCTAATCTGCCGACCGCCAGCTACGTTATACTTATGTACCCCTAATCTGCTGCCCCTAACCCCGCCGACCCCTGTATTACATTTATTAACCCCTAACCTGCCCCCCACAACGTCGCCGCCAGCTACTTAAAATAATTAACCCCTAATCTGCCGACCGCAAAGCGCCGCCACCTACGTTATCCCTATGTACCCCTAATCTGCTGCCCCTAACACCGCCGACCCCTATATTATATTTATTAACCCCTAATCTGCCCCCCTCAACGTCGCCGACACCTGCCTACATTTATTAACCCCTAATCTGCCGAGCGGACCGCACCGCTACTATAATAAAGTTATTAACCCCTAACCCGCCTCACTAACCCTATCATAAATAGTATTAACCCCTAATCTGCCCTCCCTAACATCGCCGACACCTACCTTCAATTATTAACCCCTAATCTGACGACCGGAGCTCATCGCTACTATAATAAATGGATTAACCCCTAAAGCTAAGTCTAACCCTAACACTAACACCCCCCTAACTTAAATATAATTTACATCTAACGAAATAAATTAACTCTTGTTAAATAAATGATTCCTATTTAAAGCTAAATACTTACCTGTAAAATAAATCCTAATATAGCTACAATATAAATTATAATTATATTATAGCTATTTTAGGATTAATATTTATTTTACAGGCAACTTTGTAATTATTTTAACCAGGTACAATAGCTATTAAATAGTTAAGAACTATTTAATAGTTACCTAGTTAAAATAATAACAAATTTACCTGTAAAATAAATCCTAACCTAAGATATAATTAAACCTAACACTACCCTATCAATAAATTAATTAAATAAACTACCTACAATTACCTACAATTAACCTAACACTACCCTATCAATAAATTAATAAAATAAACTACCTACAATTACCTACAATTAACCTAACACTACACTATCAATAAATTAATTAAACACAATTCCTACAAATAAATACAATTAAATAAACTAGCTAAAGTACAAAAAATAAAAAAGAACTAAGTTACAAAAAATAAAAAAATATTTACAAACATAAGAAAAATATTACAACAATTTTAAACTAATTACACCTACTCTAAGCCCCCTAATAAAATAACAAAGCCCCCCAAAATAAAAAATTCCCTACCCTATTCTAAATTAAAAAAGTTACAAGCTCTTTTACCTTACCAGCCCTGAACAGGGCCCTTTGCGGGGCATGCCCCAAGAATTTCAGCTCTTTTGCCTGTAAAAAAAAACATACAATACCCCCCCCCCAACATTACAACCCACCACCCACATACCCCTAATCTAACCCAAACCCCCCTTAAAGAAACCTAACACTAAGCCCCTGAAGATCATCCTACCTTGTCTTCACCATACCAGGTTCACCGATCCGTCCTGGCTCCAACATCTTCATCCAACCCAAGCGGGGGTTGGCGATCCATCATCCGGTGGCTGAAGAGGTCCAGAAGAGGCTCCAAAGTCTTCCTCCTATCCGGCAAGAAGAGGACATCCGGACCGGCAAACATCTTCTCCAAGCGGCATCTTCGATCTTCTTCCATCCGGTGCGGAGCGGGTCCATCTTGAAGCAGGCGACGCGGATCCATCCTCTTCTTCCGTTGTCTCCCGACTAATGGCGGTTCCTTTAAGGGAAGTCATCCAAGATGGCATCCCTCGAATTCCGATTGGCTGATAGGATTCTATCAGCCAATCGGAATTAAGGTAGGAATTTTCTGATTGGCTGATGGAATCAGCCAATCAGAATCAAGTTCAATCCGATTGGCTGATCCAATCAGCCAATCAGATTGAGCTCGCATTCTATTGGCTGATCGGAACAGCCAATAGAATGCGAGCTCAATCTGATTGGCTGATTGGATCAGCCAATCGGATTGAACTTGATTCTGATTGGCTGATTCCATCAGCCAATCAGAAAATTCCTACCTTAATTCCGATTGGCTGATAGAATCCTATCAGCCAATCGGAATTCGAGGGACGCCATCTTGGATGACTTCCTTTAAAGGAACCGTCATTAGTCGGGAGACAACGGAAGAAGATGCTTCAAGATGGACCCGCTCCGCACCGGATGGAAGAAGATCGAAGATGCCGCTTGGAGAAGATGTTTGCCGGTCCGGTATGTGGGTGGTGGGTTGTAATGTTGGGGGGGGGGGGTATTGTATGTTTTTTTTTACAGGCAAAAGAGCTGAAATTCTTGGGGCATGCCCCGCAAAGGGCCCTGTTCAGGGCTGGTAAGGTAAAAGAGCTTGTAACTTTTTTAATTTAGAATAGGGTAGGGAATTTTTTATTTTGGGGGGCTTTGTTATTTTATTAGGGGGCTTAGAGTAGGTGTAATTAGTTTAAAATTGTTGTTATATTTTTCTTATGTTTGTAAATATTTTTTTATTTTTCGTAACTTAGTTCTTTTTTATTTTTTGTACTTTAGCTAGTTTATTTAATTGTATTTATTTGTAGGAATTGTGTTTAATTAATTTATTGATAGTGTAGTGTTAGGTTAATTGTAGGTAATTGTAGGTAGTTTATTTAATTAATTTATTGATAGGGTAGTGTTAGGTTAATTGTAGGTAATTGTAGGTAGTTTATTTAATTAATGTATTGATAGGGTAGTGTTAGGTTTAATTATATCTTAGGTTAGGATTTATTTTACAGGTAAATTTGTTATTATTTTAACTAGGTAACTATTAAATAGTTCTTAACTATTTAATAGCTATTGTACCTGGTTAAAATAATTACAAAGTTGCCTGTAAAATAAATATTAATCCTAAAATAGCTATAATATAATTATAATTTATATTGTAGCTATATTAGGATTTATTTTACAGGTAAGTATTTAGCTTTAAATAGGAATAAGTTATTTAATAAGAGTTAATTTATTTCGTTAGATGTAAATTATATTTAAGTTAGGGGGGTGTTAGTGTTAGGGTTAGACTTAGCTTTAGGGGTTAATACATTTATTAGAATAGCGGTGAGGTCCGCTCGGCAGATTAGGGGTTAATAATTGAAGGTAGGTGTCGGCGATGTTAGGGAGGCCAGATTAGGGGTTAATACTATTTATTATAGGGTTAGTGAGGCGGATTAGGGGTTAATAACTTTATTATTGTAGCGGTGCGGTCCGCTCGGCAGATTAAGGTTAATAAGTGTAGGCAGGTGTCGGCGACGTTGAGGGGGGCAGATTAGGGGTTAATAAATATAATATAGGGGTCGGCGATGTTAGGGCAGCAGATTAGGGGTACATAGGGATAACGTAGGTTGCGGCGGTTTACGGAGCGGCAGATTAGGGGTTAAAAAAAATATGCAGGGGTCAGCGATAGCGGGGGCGGCAGAATAGGGGTTAATAAGTGTAAGGTTAGGGGTGTTTAGACTCGGGGTACATGTTAGAGTGTTAGGTGCAGACGTAGGAAGTGTTTCCCCATAGGAAACAATGGGGCTGCGTTAGGAGCTGAACGCTGCTTTTTTGCAGGTGTTAGGTTTTTTTTCAGCTCAAACAGCCCCATTGTTTCCTATGGGGGAGTCGTGCACGAGCACGTTTTTGAGGCTGGCCGCGTCCGTAAGCAACTCTGATATCGAGAGTTGCATTTGCGGTAAAAATGCTCTACGCTCCTTTTTTGGAGCCTAACGCAGCATTTGTTTGAACTCTCGATACCAGAGTTAAATTCATGGTGCGGCCAGAAAAAAACCCGCGGAGCGTTAACAGCCCTTCTACCGCCAAACTCCAAATCTAGGCCATAGTGCAGAATCAATTAACATAGGATAGCGGGTGTGTCATATTAATTAACAACAGGCGTGCTACTTACTAAATACAAAATACAATGCAAGTTCAATTAGTAATCAGTTGGCTACTAGACAATTAAAGGCACATAGGTTATTTACATAATGTAAGACGAACCGTTATAAAGTCTAAGTATAGATATATACTGTGAGCAAATATGTAAATAAAGGCAGTCAACACCTCATTTAAAGGGTGAAGGGTCGAAAGTCATAGGCAGTATGATGCACAATCTTACAATATCTTGGTTACTGAATATACGAAAAAGTGAACCGCATATATAAAATAAAATACGATACCCACGTGTTTCTTTTTTTATTACACCAGCTGTTTGCGGTTGCCACGGCAACGCTGTCACATGACTCCGGTCACGGCCGTAATCAGCTGATGGGTGTTAGATGATTAGTATGGGTATATAGGGGGTAAGTACTTGTCTGTTTTTGTATGTTTTTGTATGCCTATTTTGAAAACGGGGGCAACCCAGAAACGTCAATAAAGACTTCGTTCTTTACTACAAGACCCTGTGAGTGACTCCCTTACTTTGCTGATTTGTATTTCATTTGGAGTGCACCTGGGGCCTTTACAATTTACCAGGAGTGCTTCCACCATCCTCCTTTGCTATATATATATATATATATATATATATATATATATATATATATATATATATGTATATATATATATATATATATATATAAACATATTTAGACATGTATGTATGTAATTCTATGTTAAAGCCCTTTGGCTGCCTTTTTTTTTTAACACCTGAGACCTCATATCTTTGAGCCCTTATAACTTTTGTGTGCAATATTTTAAAAAAATTATTTTTATTAGGTTTATTATAAGCGTAACTATACTTTGTAATGTATTTTTGATGCATTTTGTGACACTTTTTTGTTTTGCAAAACATTTAACCAGAGATGGTTAACTGTTAACAGAGTCCAGGTGGAGGTCCAGACAGAGGTCCATCATTCTGACGTGGAGGTTCTCTTCATGTGATCGTCCGCCGCACAATGAGGATTCAATGCAAAGTACCCCTTTTATATTGGGGGTACCGTTGCATTCCTATTGGCTGACAATTTTAAATCCTAGAGCTGCTTAAAACCTATTGGCTGATTTGAATGAGCCAATAGGAATGAGAGCTGCTTAAATCCTATAGACTGTTTAAATCATTCAATAGGATTTAAGCAGCTCTAATTCCTATTGGCTGATTTTTCAGGCAAAAGGAATGCAATGGTACCCCCAATATAAAAGGGGTACCTTGCATTGAATACTCAGTGTGCAGCGGTCAATCGCATGAAGAGGACCTCCATGTCAGACTGATAAACCTCTGCTTCTGTGCATCGACCGCTCTGCCTCCACAGGGATTAAGAAGATTGGGGAATGGATCGTTTTGGTATAAGCTACTGTATAACGCTATTGTTTTAGCCGGACCGCACAACCTGTAATATGGGAGACCTCAAAATTCCACCCTCAAAAGCCATTTTTTGAGTACGGAATGGAGAGCTGCATTAAAGCTAAAATGTTAGTGTTATAGCCATACCACCACAATTTGCAATACGGAAGACCTGCATATTCAGTGCGCAATGGCCAATTTTTCAATGGTATAGCCGTACCGAAACACTTGTAATCTCGCTGAAAGTTGGGTATCAAGGGGAAATTTAAAAAATGTCCTTATAAGATGTTAATCCATGTATCTCACATACAATATTAGATTACACAGGTGTACATATAATACATCTTTACTGAAAGAATCAGGGAACATGGGGAAGGGACATCAATCTGCAGTGAGATTCAGTGTGACCTAAACATGAATTAAACAATGAGACATATTCAGTAATTAAAGGGGTTAAGGGAAAGGGTAGAATTTAGTAGTTTAACTTACAATAAATTTAAATTCACACTATGTAATCCTGCAAAACATGAAATATACACATGTAATGCTTGGTGAGGTACTGTCATACATCCAAATACATGAGACCTATATGGGTTAGTGGCCTTAGGAACAAGTAACTTACATGTGAACTATTGACGGATGACAAAGACCCTCATTTTAATCCCCCTCAGTGTCTCCCTGTCCACGCCCTCAGGTACAGGCACCACTTCATGTTGTTGTGGCTCAATGTCCCCCCATAGACGCGTGTCCGCAGCAATGTTGTGTAGAATACAACATGCATTTACAATGGAACACACTTTGTTGGGGTTATACTGTAAAGCTCCACCAGTCATATGTAGACATCTGAATCTAGTTTTAAGTAGACCAAAGCTCCTTTCTATCACATTCCTTGTACAAATGTGGGCCTCCTGGTATCTGAGCTGTGGCTCTGTAAGGAGGCGGGCCAAGGGTGTTAACAGCCATGGTCTGCAGCTGTACCCTGCGTCACCTCTAATGTGACATATATATTATGATTAATACTGATTCATCAAATGCTTAAAGGGACATAAAATCGTTAATTTTTGATGATTTAGATAGAACATTAAATCGTAAATAAGTTCATAATTTACTTCTATTAGCATAATTATTTATTTAACATTATTTGAAAAGCAGACATGTAAGCTCAAGAGTATGCACATGTCTGCAGCACTATATGGCAGCAATATATCCTGTCATGTAGTGCTTCAGCCATTGGCACGCTACCTACCTAGGTATCTCGTCCTCAGTAAAAGGAAAAAAAGGTGCTAATAGAATTAAATTAAAAACATTTAAACAAAAGGATGAATATAGTGAGTTATAATAGGCATTGATAATGAAGGCGTGCATTGTCAGGTGTTTTAAGGCTGCAGGTGAGAGGTTGTGCTGTTTGTGATTGGTTTGGTTTCAGGGCAATGCCCACACTTGCAGAGGGAGGATACTGTTTGTAATAAGAAAGTGCAGCAAAAAAAGGGGGTTAAATAAACTAGCGCTTAAGAGTTAATATCCCTTGCCCTATTCTCCTACTATCTACTTCCCAGATAGAAAGGTGTATAAAGTGAAAAAGTTATGGAGATTAGGCGCTTAATCTGCAAAAGGGATAAAGGTGTGTATGGAAGTCGTTAGCTAAATATGTAGAAAAAACTGGACCTTGGACAGAATAAGTGAAAAATTCTTCTACAATTTATTTTCAAAATAAAAACATGATAATACCAAGATAAAATAAATCACAATCCCTAAGTGTTGCAACACTATATCAATCAATTCATAAAATTTCTAAAATTCAGATATACATTTGTTTTATACACAAATAAAAGGATTTATCTGCTCTTTTGTATCCTTTGTTCAAAGATTTTAGATAGAATATATTCTTTTATTTCAACACAATTAATAATATTTGTCTCTTTTCGATATTTTATATCTATATTTCATCAACTTTAAAATTACAAATATGTAGCAAAAACTAACAATTAGTTAAAACAATTTAAATGCAAAACTGATTATAAATGGTGTCCCCACAATGGCTGTTTACTTATATTGGTTGTAATTTTTTGTATTTAAAAAGTTCATCAAAGCATTTGTAAGTAATTGGAGATAAATTACTGAGGGCTGTGTTCTTTATCCTTATATTTATGTTGTGATATATTACGGTTTCACAGTTACCTCTTTGTATCCTCAGTGAGCTTAATTTGTAGAAAAGGAATGTTCCAAACAGTGTTTAGGGGTGATTTTCTTACCCTCTCTTGTGAGCTGTTACTACTCACGGCTTCCCAGCGGTTCCTATGTGTCCTCAGTTTGACTCTCAGACAAGGGGTTCCGGTAGGTAATTTTCTTTGTGTTACTGGTCTTTGTAGAAGTGCTCTGATTACAGCACCAAACTGTAGACAATCCTTTTGTTTCTGTAACTTGCGCAAGTTAGCTTTTGTGTTTGTAGTTCCTCAATCTATCTCCAATTACTTACAAATGCTTTGATGAACTTTTTAAATACAAAAAATTACAACCAATATAAGTAAACAGCCATTGTGGGGACACCATTTATAATCAGTTTTGCATTTAAATTGTTTTAACTAATTGTTAGTTTTTGCTACATATTTGTAATTTTAAAGTTGATGAAATATAGATATAAAATATCGAAAAGAGACAAATATTATTAATTGTGTTGAAATAAAAGAATATATTCTATCTAAAATCTTTGAACAAAGGATACAAAAGAGCAGATAAATCCTTTTATTTGTGTATAAAACAAATGTATATCTGAATTTTAGAAATTTTATGAATTGATTGATATAGTGTTGCAACACTTAGGGATTGTGATTTATTTTATCTTGGTATTATCATGTTTTTATTTTGAAAATAAATTGTAGAAGAATTTTTCACTTATTCTGTCCAAGGTCCAGTTTTTTCTACATATTTAGCTAACGACTTCCATACACACCTTTATCCCTTTTGCAGATTAAGCGCCTAATCTCCATAACTTTTTCACTGTAATAATAAAGTGACCATGAAAGGTTTAACTGTTTAAGATTTGCGGCTGATTTTATTTATGATTGCACATGCGTAAAGTGTTTGGCCTTCCAGGGCTACGGTGCTTTTCAACACTGCACAAGGGTTGCTGCTCCTGCCTATGTGTGGCCAGATGGAATTGGAGTAATATGTATCCATTCTGCGCAGCGTAAGTCCTTGCGCTGCATATGTGATTGCGATTTGTTACTCCTCTTCGATGTTCTATGGGAGTAAAAAATGCGGGCGAAGTGTAAAATCTACACGTGTAACTTGTGTGCTGCTCCGTATATGTGATTGCTCACTTCGCCTAAAAACTGGCGACACAGGCTTTTGCGGGAGATGCTGCATATGTAATCTTGCCTCCTGTGTTTAATGTAAAAAAGTCGCTTTAGATCATTCCACCAGGGACTGGCGAGTATTCTTTAAAGGGACATTAAACAGTTATACCAAATATTAGTGCCAAACAGTAGTTATACCAAATATTAGTGCAGACTGCCGAATAACAGTTATACCAAATATTAGTGCTGGCCAAAAGTTATACTAAATATTAACACCAAATAACAGTTATTTATTATGCTGGCCAAAAGTTGAACCAAATATTAGTGCTGGCCAACAGTTATAAAAAATATTAATGTCGACCAACAGTTATACCAAATATTAGCACCGAACAGCAGTTATACCAAATATTAATGCAGACTGACAGTTATATCAAAAATTAGTGCTGGCCAACAGTTATACTAAATATTAATGCCAAACAACAGTTATAATAAATATTAGTGCTGGCCAAAAGTTGTACCAAATATTAGTGCTAGACAACAGTTATACCAAATATTAGTGTCGAACAGCAGTTATACCATATATTAGTGCCGACTGCCAAACAGCAGTTATACCAAATATTAGTGCCAAACAACAGTTATACCAAATATCAGTGCTGGCCAACAGTTATACCAAATATTAGCGCCGAACAACAGTTATACCAAATATTAGTGATGGCCAAAAGTTGTACCAAATATTAGTGCTGGCCAACGGTTGTACCAAATATTAGTGATGGCCAATAATCATCCCAAAAGTGGTATGCATGTGATAACATTTAACATTTAATTTGGACAATAATCCTTTTTATATCCCTTACAAAATATGGACCCGTATCACAATCTAATTTAGGAACCCCAAAAACACTGATTTCTGTCCCACTTGCTAAATAATTTTACTCTCTGTGTCACAAATTTATTTTAGTCTCTGCAGTTCAATCTCCCTAAAACCAACAGAAAACACTCACCTAGAGTACGAGTTTTGCGTCAGACGCTGTGCGGTGCTTATGAGCAGTTTATGCTCACTGCTTACTTGCAGACAATGCTGGTATTACGGGTTTTTAGAAACCCGGCGTTAACCGCAGAAAAGTGAGCGAAGAGCAAAATTTAGCTCCACATCTCACCTCAATACCAGCGCTGCTTACGGTAGCAGTGAGCTGGCTAAACGTGCTCATGCAAAAAAAACAGCTTAAAGCTCCTAACGCAGCCCCATTGATTCCTATGGGGAAATACTTTTTATGTCTACACCTAACACCCTAACATGAACCCCGAGTCTAAACACCCCTAATATTACACTTATTAACACCTAATCTTCCGCCCCGACATAGCTGCAACCTACTTTATAGTATTAACCCCAATCTGCCGCTCCGGACACCGCCACCACATACATTATAGTTATTAACCCCTAATCTGCTGTCCCCAATGTCACCACAACCTAACTACATTTATTAACCCCTAATCTGCCGTCCCCAATGTCGCTACCACTATAATAAAGTTATTAACCCCTAAATCTAAGTCTAACCCTAACCCTAACCCGGGTTACATTTTATCTAGCTTAGGGCTTATTTTTATTTTACAGGCAACTATGTATTTATTTTAACTAGGTAATATAATTATTAAATAGTTATTAACTATTTAATAACTTCCTAGTTAAAATAAAGACAAATTTACCTGTAAAATAAAACCTAAACTAAGTTACAATTACACCTAACACTACACTACAATTAAATAAATTACCTAAACTAAATACAATTAATTACAATTTTAAAAAAATATATAAGTACGGAAAAAAACACACTAAATTACAGAAAATAATAAAATAATTACAAGAATTTTAAACTAATTACACCTACTCTAATCCCCCTAACAAAATAGAAAAGCCCCCAAAATAAAAAAGCCCTATCCTACACTAAATTACAAATAGCCCTTAAAAGGGCCTTTTGCGGGGCATTGCCCCAAAGTACTCAGCTCTTTAACCTGTAAAAAAAATAAAAAAATTAAATCCCCCCCAACATTAAAACCCACCACCCACACAACCAACCCTACTCTAAAACCCACCCACTAACCCCTTGATGATCACCCTACCATGAGACGACTTCACCCAACCGAGCAGCAGTGGTCCTCCTGATGGGCAGAAGTCTTCATCCAAGCCGGGCAGAAGAGGTCCTACAGATGGGCAGAAGTCTTTATCCATCCAGCGTGGAGCGGGTCCATCTTCAAGACATCCTACGCGGAGCATCCTCTTCTTTCTTCGTCCAATGACTGAATGAAGGTTCCTTTAAATGGACCCGTATCACAATCTAATTT
This sequence comes from Bombina bombina, assembly GCF_027579735.1. Classification (NCBI taxonomy): domain Eukaryota; kingdom Metazoa; phylum Chordata; class Amphibia; order Anura; family Bombinatoridae; genus Bombina; species Bombina bombina. The sequence continues at coordinate 401,096,560 of NC_069499.1, read as the reverse complement.
AGGAACCCCCAAAACACTGATTTCTTTAGAATTCTATCAGCCAATCGGAATTAAGATAGAAAAAACCTATTGGCTGATGCAATCAGACAATAGGATTGAACTTCAATCCTATTGGCTGAACCAATAAGTCAATAGGATTGAGCTGGCATTCTATTGGCTGTTCCCATCAGCCAATAGAATACAAGCTCAATCCTATTGGCTGATTGCATTGCATTGATTTTTCTACCTTAATTCCGATTGGCTGATAGAATTTTATCAGTCAATCGGAATTGAAGGGGTGCCATCTTGTATGACGTCATTTAAAGGAACCTTCATTCAGTCGTCGAACAAAGAAAGAAGAGGATGCTCTGCGTTGGATGTCTTGAAGATGGACCCACTCCACGCCGGATGGATGAAGATAGAAGATGCCGCCTGGATGAAGACTTCTGCCCGTCTGGAGGACCACTTCTGCCCAATTGGGTTAAGAGTTTAAGACGTCTCACGGTAGGGTGATCTTCAGTGGGTTAGTGTTAGTTTTTTTTAAGGGGGGATTGGGTGGATTTTAGAGTAGGGTTGGTTGTGTGGGTGGTGGGTTTTAATGTTGGGGGGGTATTTGTAATTTTTATTTACAGGTAAAAGAGCTGATTACTTTGGGGCAATGCCCCACAAAAGGCCCTTTTAAGAGCTATTTGTAATTTAGTGTAGGGAAGGGATTTTTTATTTTGGGGGGCTTTTTTATTTTGTTAGGGGGATTAGAGTAGGTGTAATTAGTTTAAAATTATATTATTTTTTTTTTATTATTTTCTGTAATTTAGTGGGGGGGGGTTTTCATACTTTAGATATTTATTTTAAATTGTAATTAATTGTATTTAGTTTAGGTAATTTATTTAATTATAGTGTAGTGTTAGGTGTAATTGTAACTTAGGTTAGGTTTTATTTTACAGGTAAATTTATATTTATTTTAACTAGGAAGTGATTAAATAGTTAATAACTATTTAATAACTATTGTACCTAGTTAAAATAAATACAAAGTTGCCAGTAAAATAAAAATAAACCCTAAGATAGCTACAATGTAACTATTAGTTATATTGTAGCTATCTTAGGCTTTATTTTATAGGTAAGTATTTAGTTTTAAATAGGAATAATTTAGCTAATTATAGTAATTTTATTTAGATTTATTGTAATTATATTTGTTAGGGGGGTTAGGGTTAGGGTTAGACTTAGATTTAGGGGTGAATACATTTAATATAGTGGCGGCGACGTTGGGGTCTGCAGATTAGGGGTTAATATATGTAGTTAGGTGTTGGCGATGTTAGGGCCGGCAGATTAGGGGTCAATAATAGATTTAGGGGTGAATACATTTAATATAGTGGCGGCGACGTTGGGGTCTGCAGATTAGGGGTTAATATATGTAGTTAGGTGTTGGCGATGTTAGGGCCGGCAGATTAGGGGTCAATAATATTTAAATAGTGTTTGTGATGCAGGAGTGCGGAAGTTTAGGGGTTAATATATTTATTATAGTGGCGGCGATGTCTGGTTTGGCAGATTAGGGGTTAGTTTAAAGGTGTTAGTGTACTTTTTAGCACTTTAGTTAAGAATTTTATGCTACGGGGTTGTAGGGTAAAACTCTGAACTACTGACTTTTAAATGCGGCATCAGGCTTGACAGGAGAGGGTCTACCGCTCACTTTTGGTTAGACTCGTAATACCGGCGTTATGCAAGTCCCATTGAAAATATATGATACGCAATTGACATAAGTGGATTTGCGGTATTTCCGAGTCTGTCCAAAAAAGTGAGCGGTGAGCCTGTCATTTCAAGACTCGTAATACCAGCGGGCATTAAAAAGCAGCGTTGGGACCTCTCAATGCTGCTTTTTAACCTTAACGCACAACTCGTAATCTAGCCGACTGATTCCTCAAGCTAAATAATGTCAGATTTACACCACCATTTCTCTTTCCGTAGCACTAATATATTCCTGTCTCTCACCAACATAGGAGCAATGTATAACAATAAGTAACTAGAAAAAATAATATGGTGCTTAATCTGGTGTGATAGGTGTTCCCTGATTCCTAACTACCTCTCCCAGAGATATTATTAATCTTCCATATACCAATGTATGTTAAAATATAAAACAGTATAGGACAGAAGTTGTGTAAAAGATTCAAATTTATTGTATAATTATAAAGTGATTTGATCGACTGCATTTTTTATTTGTAAGCTGGTCAAACAGACAAAACAGAATGTTCTTCATCATCACTGCTTCTAACGATGACCAAGATGATAACAGCAGTTAGTACAGCAGCTCCAAAGAACCCAAAGATCATCCAATAGATCAATGGGTGGCGCCATGCAGTAAGGGGACGTTTATATGGTGGCTGCTGTTCTCTCTCAACAATCAAATCCTCGTCTTTAAGGCTGTTCACTGCAAGTTAAACAAAATTGAATTTGGATAAAGCAGATAATATGCAGATCTCAAAGGTAAAGTATATTCAAAATTAGAAAACAGATTGCAAACTGAACGATGATGATCTACACAGCTCAGGGAACAGTAACAAAATGTTATGTCTTATTATAACTGAGCTTATCTATGTTCAGTTAACATTACATTGCTGATTTTATCATTTTAAAGTTAAACCATTAAAATAATTAATTGTAAAGATTAGTAAAATCTAACAGAGCACACCATTTACTAAGAATGGAATCGTTTGTCTCTGTAAGGGCTGGACACGTTTAGATTTCAAACATTTATAGGAAAGATGTTTTTAATTATGATTCTTTTTTCTTTAACTGAAACAAATGCAACATGGAAATAGTCCCTTCTAAATCTATAAGAATCCAGCCTGTGTTTATTTACAAAAATATTAAATAGGCCACAATCATTTAACCTGTAATAGATCACCCACTATGCAGTATTATGTTTCTTAAAGCAACGTAACTTTGTTAAATACACTTACAGTCTTTCTTGTTGCCTCTAGCTCCAGATGTCTCCAGTCTTGCACCTTTTGGGATTATGAAGGTCTTGAGCCCTCTCTTTCGCCTACGATTGTCTTCAGCATAGCCTTTGGCATCATACGTCATCAGCAAGGCCTTGCCCTTATTGAAGGACTTTCCAAGAGCTGTTGAGTAAAGAGACAGCATGTTGGTTAAACTATACAATAAGAGATGCCCCATGTTTTATTATCACTACATATTGTAAAACTAAGTAGGATACATTTAATCAGCCCTGATCCACTAGTGTTGTAAGTACAGACCTAACCTACTAGTGCTGTATAAACAGACCTGACCTACTAGTGTTGTATGTACAGACCTGACCTACTAGTGTTGTATGTGCAGACCTGACCTACTAGTGCTGTATGTGCAGACCTAACCTACTAGTGCTGTATGTACAGACCTAACCTACTAGTGCTGTATGTACAGACCTAACCTACTAGTGCTGTATGTACAGATCTGACCTACTAGTGCTGTATGTACAGACCTGACCTACTAGTGCTGTATGTACAGACCTGACCTACTAGTGCTGTATGTACAGACCTGAGCTACTAGTGTTGTATGTACAGACCTGACCTACTAGTGCTGTATGTACAGAGCTGAGCTACTAGTGTTGTATGTACAGACCTAACCCACTAGTGCTGTATGTACAGACCTAACCTACTAGTGCTATATTTACAGACCTCACCTACTAGTGCTTTATGTACAGACGTAACCTACTAGTGCTGTATGTTCAGACCTCACCTACTAATGCTCTATGTACAGACCTGACCTACTAGTGCTGTATTTACAGACCTGACCTACTAGTGTTGTATGTGCAGACCTGACCTACTAGTGCTGTATGTGCAGACCTAACCTACTAGTGCTGTATGTATAGACCTAACCTACTAGTGCTGTATGTACAGACCTAACCTACTAGTGCTGTATGTACAGATCTGACCTACTAGTGCTGTATGTACAGACCTGACCTACTAGTGCTGTATGTACAGACCTGACCTACTAGTGCTGTATGTACAGACCTGACCTACTAGTGCTGTGTGTACAGACCTGAGCTACTAGTGTTGTATGTACAGACCTAACCCACTAGTGCTGTATGTACAGACCTAACCTACTAGTGCTATATTTACAGACCTCACCTACTAGTGCTTTATGTACAGACGTAACCTACTAGTGATGTATGTTCAGACCTCACCTACTAATGCTCTATGTACAGACCTGACCTACTAGTGCTGTATTTACAGACCTGACCTACTAGTGTTGTATGTACATACCTGACCTACTAGTGCTGTATGCACAGACCTAACACACTAGTGCTGTATGTAATAAACATGAGAAAATATAATGTCCGAGTATGACTATATATTATATTTATATATATATATATATATACATTTCTGTACAATCATATGTAAAATTGCTCCCCTCTACTCCTCCAGGCAGCTGCTTCACAGTAAGAAATGTACCAACAATGTATAAAATTATCCATGCCAGAATTAAATACTTATGTGTACAAACATAATAAACTATAAGTATACTTAAAAAAAAAGGAACAACAATGGCCAAACCTTTAGAAACATCATTATGTGTTACGTCATACAGGGCAACAGAAAATATATCCCAGGACATGTCTCCTAGTTGGTCAAGGAGTTCCATCAGAATGCCAGGACATTTGTCTTTGTCTGTTGCAAATAAAAGAAATACAAAAAAAGTATTAATCAGATCAATTAATTTATTGGATTTGTTTATTTAAATGACATATTTTTGTTTTTCAGTGTTTATGTTAAAAGGAATGTGAAGCATGCTGGGTAATAGGAAACTGAGTGTAATAATAGTAATAATAATATGTAATAAAAATGAGTATGATAATAAAAGCAATAACCATCACTTTTGGGTAGTTAGTATACGGGTGTAAGTAGCCAAGGTGCACTTATCAAACGGAGGTAAAAAGTGTGATAAAAATGATAAAAACCTATGGGAGGAAATGTATTAAAGGGAGTCTATAAGGAAGATAACAGCTGGAATTCTATGGAGTTTTGCTAGGGCTGATTATCATTTAAGAAAACCCCTTTAGACTTTAGAAGAATGTTCTGCACTACAGTAATGTCTGATGCAGTGTTTCTTATTGTGCTAGTGACTGTTTAATAATGCACAAAGCATAAACTATAATGTGCCATTGTTATCAATGTAATCTATATCGTTTTGTCTGTAACCAGTTCATCCTTCTATGAATAAACCTACGGTATTCCCTGCGTTGACCAAGTGATTCTGTAATATCCAATAGAAGATCCTCACACTGTTATGGTGATAGTTGACTAATAAGTCGCAGGAGCATGTGCGGCCCCACGTCATCTGGCACTGGAAAGTATAAATACTGGTGTCAACTTCTAAATTACTATCGCCTAGATTTAGAGTTTTGTTGGTAACGACCCGCGTAGCTAACGCTGGCTTTTTTTCCCCCGCACCTTTTAAATACCGCTGGTATTTAGAGTTCACAGAATGGCTGCGTTAGGCTCCAAAAAGGGAGCGTATAGCATAATTTACCGCCACTGCAACTCTCAATACCAGCGGTGCTTACGGACGCGGCCTGCTTCAAAAACGTGCTTGTGCACGATTCCTCCATAGAAAATAATGGGGCATTTTGAGCTGAAAAAAAACCTAACACCTGCAAAAAAGCAGCGTTCAGCTCCTAACGCAGCCCCATTGTTTCCTATGGGGAAACACTTCCTATGTCTGCACCTAGCACCCTAACATGTACCCTGAGTCTAAACACCCCTAACCTTACACTTATTAAACCCTAATCTGCCGCCCCCACTATCGCTGACCCCTGCATATTATTATTAACCCCTAATCTGCCGCTCCGTACACCGCCGCAACCTACATTATACCTATGTACCCCTAATCTGCTGCCCATAACACCGCCGACCCCTATATTATATTTATTAACCCCTAATCTGCCCCCCACAACGTCGCCTCCACCTACCTACAATTATTAACCCCTAATCTGCCGACCGGACCTCACCGCTACTATAATAAATGTATTAACCCCAAAGCTAAGTCTAACCCTAACACTAACACCCCCCTAAGTTAAATATAATTTAAATCTAATAAAATAAATTAACTCTTATTAAGTAAATTATTCCTATTTAAAGCTAAATACTTACCTGTAAAATAAATCCTAATATAGCTACAATATAAATTATAATTATATTGTAGCTATTTTAGGGTTTATATTTATTTTACAGGCAACTTTGTATTTATTTTAACCAGGTACAATAGCTATTAAATAGTTAATAACTATTTAATAGTTACCTAGTTAAAATAATTACAAAATTACCTGTAAAATAAATCCTAACCTAAGTTACAATTAAACCTAACACTACACTATCAATAAATTAATTAAATAAAATACCTACAATTATCTACAATTAAACCTAACACTACACTATCAATAAATTAATTAAATACAATACCTACAAATAAATACAATAAAATAAACAAACTAAAGTACAAAAAATAAAAAAGAACTAAGTTACAAAAAATAAAAAAATATTTACAAACATTAGAAAAATATTACAACAATTTTAAACTAATATCACCTACTCTAAGCCCCCTAATAAAATAACAAAGACCCCCAAAATAAAAAAATGCCCTACCCTATTCTAAAATTAAAATAGAAAAGCTCTTTTACCTTACCAGCCCTGAAAAGGGCCTTTTGCGGGGCATGCCCCAAAGAACTCAGCTCTTTTGCCTGAAAAAAAAAACATACAATACCTACCCCCCCAGCATTACAACCCACCACCCACATACCCCTAATCTAACCCAAACCCCCCTTAAATAAACCCACATACCCCTAATCTAACCCGGTGTGGTGAAGACAAGGCAGGGAGATCTTCAGGGGCTTAGTGTTAGGTTTATTTAAGGGGGGTTTGGGTTAGATTAGGGGTATGTGGGTGGTGGGTTGTAATGTTGGGGGGTATTGTATGGTTTTTTTTTCAGGCAAAAGAGCTGAATTCTTTGGGGCATGCCCCGCAAAAGGCCCTTTTCAGGACTGGTAAGGTAAAAGAGCTTTTCTATTTTCATTTTAGAATAGGGTAGGGCATTTTTTATTTTGGGGGTCTTTGTTATTTTATTAGGGGGCTTAGAGTAGGTGTAATTAGTTTAAAATTGTTGTAATATTGTACTTTAGTTAGTTTATTTTATTGTATTTATTTGTAGGTATTGTATTTTGTTAATTTATTGATAGTGTAGTGTTAGGTTTAATTGTAGATAATTGTAGGTATTTTATTTAATTAATTTATTGATAGTGTAGTGTTAGGTGTAATTGTAACTTAGGTTAGGATTTATTTTACAGGTAATTTTGTAATTATTTTAACTAGGTAACTATTAAATAGTTATTAACTATTTAATAGCTATTGTACCTGGTTAAAATAAATACAAAGTTGCCTGTAAAATAAATATTAATCCTAAAATAGCTACAATATAATTATAATTTATATTGTAGCTATATTAGGGTTTATTTTACAGGTAAGTATTTAGCTTTAAATAGGAATAATTGATTTAATAAGAGTTAATTTATTTCATTAGATTTAAATTATATTTAATTTAGGGGGGTGTTAGGGTTAAGGTTAGACTTAGCTTTAGGGGTTAATAAATGTATTAGAGTAGCGGTAAGGTCCGGTCGGCAGATTTGGGGTTAATACTTGAAGTTAGGTGTCGGCGATGTTAGGGAGGGCAGATTAGGGGTTAATACTATTTATTATAGGGTTATTGAGGCGGGAGTGAGGCGGATTAGGGGTTAATACATTTATTATAGTATCGGTGAGGTCCGGTCGGCAGATTAGGGGTTAATAATTGTAGGTAGGTGGAGGCGACGTTGGGGGCGGCAGATTAGGGGTTAATAAATATAATATAGGGGTCGGCGATGTTAGGGGCAGCAGATTAGGGGTACATAGGGATAGCGTAGGTTGCGGCAGTGTGCGGTCGGCAGATTAGGGATTAAAAAATTTTAATAGAGTGGCAGCGATGTGGGGGGGCCTCGGTTTAGGGGTACATAGGTAGTTTATGGGTGTTAGTGTACTTTAGAGCACAGTAGTTAAGAGCTTTATGAACCGGCGTTAGCCCAGAAAGCTCTTAACTACTGACTTTTTTCTGCGGCTGGAGATTTGTTGTTAGATTTCTAACGCTCACTTCAGCCAAGACTCTAAATACCGGCGTTAGAAAGATCCCATTGAAAAGATAGGATACGCAAATGGCGTAGGGGGATCTGCGGTATTGAAAAGTCGCGGCTGCAAAGTGAGCGTTAGACCCTTTCCTGACTGACTCTAAATACCAGCGGTAGCCCAAAACCAGCGTTAGGAGCCTCTAACGCTGGTTTTGATGGCTAACGTCAAACTCTAAATCTAGCCGTATGTATTTAAACTTCAAGTTAACTGTATATGAAATTGGAGAATTATATTACAGAGTGATTTTTGTTTATTGCTGCAGCCAAATATTTAAGCACTTTAAATAGACCATACTTTTTATTATCAGTAATAGGGATATAAATAGTAATAACATGACTACCATTGCAATACATAAGTTATATATGGTATCATCTGACAATAACTTGTTTTTATTTATCTAAAAATACTGATACACCAAAAAACCTGTTGCTATCTAGCAAATATTATCTAACCTGAACAACTCAGTCTCCTGCTACTCTTAATTCTACCATATAACATTATTATTATTGCTATATTTTGTCAGGGTAATCAGGCAGGCCATATAGACCTCCCCCGATAGGGGGAGTAAAAGGGATTAAAGTGCTAAGAATAGTACTACTTAACACAACCTTACCATGGGTCACAGACCGCATGTCTTGTTGTTATATTTTGTCAGGGTAATCATGCAGGCCATATAGACCTCCCCCGATAGGGGGAGTAACAGGGATTAAAGTGCCAAGAATAGTACTACTTAACACAACCTTACCATGGCTCCCAGACCACATGTCTTATTGTTATATTTTCTCAGGGTAATCAGGCAGGCCATATAGACCTCCCCCAATAGGGGAAGAAACAGGGAATAAAGTGCTAAGAATAGTACTACTTAACACAACCTAGTTACCATGGCTCCCAGACCGCATGTCTTATCGTTATATTTTGTCAGGGTAATCATGCAGGCCATATAGACCTCCCCCGATAGGGGGAGTAAAAGGGACTAAAGTGCTAAGAATATTACTACTTAACACAACCTTACCATGGCTCCCAGTCCGCATGTATTATTGTTATATTTTGTCAGGGTAATCAGGCAGGCCATATAGACCTCCCCCAATAGGGGGAGTAAAAGGGATTAAAGTGCTAAGAATAGTACTACTTTTTTTTAAATATCTTTATTAGTCTTAGCCACTGAAAAATAACAAAACAGAAACAAAATAAAATAGCATATGTCCTACATGAACACGGTCTCGCAGGACCAGTAAGGTCTCGCAGGACCAACATGAGTTAGTGATACATCAGTGATACAACATTAAGCAATCATATAAAGTTAATAATGTTTCTGAATCAATATGGACTACAAAAAGTGGCTAATTTTCCACCCTATATACATAAAATAAAGAATAAAAATAATAAGAACTGACGAAAAGAAAAAGGAGAGAAAAAAAAAAAAGGAGGAGGGAGAGGGAAAAATCAAAAAGGGGGTAAGACCAATTCCCCCCCTCCTCCACCAAGAGCCCAAAAGAACTACCCAGTATCTGGAGTATCAACTCTCGGCCAATATTATTCTACCACATTCCTACTTCTGATCCAGGTGTCAGGAAATACCCCACCTAGAACCAGTTCTGAGAAACTTATTGATGCCAAGAAAGGTCTCAAAATCTGTCTCTGAACGCCACTTGGATATGTCTTAATAACCGGCGCCCAACCCACCAGAAACTCTTTAATTTTTCTCTCAGATACAAACTGTAAATGAAAAGATTCAAAGATAATCTGGGTTTGAATATCCCTTAAGACCTGTGTAAAACTAGGAGGGCTCTTCACTATCCATTTTTTAAAAATATTGTACCTGACTGTTAGTATAATTGTGTTCAAGATAACCATCCTCTCCCCTCCTCTTATCTCTGGAAGGAGCAACACTATATCTTTAAGCGAGAAGGTGGTAACACCTGAAAAGACCCTATTATACCAAAATTGAACCTTCATCCATAGTTGAGATATCTTGGGACAAGCCCATAGCATGTGGCACAGGTCCGCCCGGATGTAAGCGCAGTGTTCACATTGAAATTTTTTATTGGGGAAATATTTGGCCAATGAGGCCGGAGAAAAATAGGCGTTATTTAATAGTTTTAAATGAGATTCTTTCCAACTAGTAGGCAACGGGAGTTTCGCCACTCTTGCAAGACTATTACTTATCATCTCAGAGTCTATAGGGCTAATATATGGAAACCAAAAATTAATCAATTTATCTTTCTCCAGCATACCTTGTTTTGTCAGCATAATATCGTAAATTAGAGAGATAGAAGCATCACCAAGGATAAATTTTCTGATACAAGTCTTAACCTCGGACCAATCACTTCCCCTGCCTACATGCCATTTTTGAGCATTTACAAAATGTCGGACCTGGAAATACGCAAACCAATGCAGCCTGGAGAGAGAGAACTGCTCCCTAATTGTTCCCAAGGAAGCATCTGTAAGTCCACATCAACTAATTGATGAGCATATTCTAACCCCTTAACCTGCCATTCATAGAAACATTTCTGGTCCACGCCGGGAGGGAACTGGGGATTCCCCCTAATAGGTAGGAATTCAGAGAAGGACAAATCAATTCCAAGCAATTCACAAAGCCTATACCAAGCTGTTATTATATTCCTAAATGAGCTAAGCGAAGAAACCTCCAACGGAAGAGACTGGGGAGCACAGTGTATAAGGGCTTCCAGCGACCACGGTTCCACAAAATGTGATTCAAGCTAAATGGTTGTAACTAACTCAGCCCTGGAGATCCAATCAATAGCTATCTTCCCCAATGCAGCATAATTATATAGCCTGATATTGGGCAGAGCCAATCCTGCGCTGATATATTTTTGTGCAAGCCTGTTAAGAGATAGACGTGGCTTTTTAGATTTCCATATGAACTTTGAAAACCATGATGCCAGTTTCTTCAAGTCCTTATTTAGAATCAGAAGAGGTAAATTCTGCAGATAGTACAGAATTTTGGAAAAATTGTTGTTTTGATCAGAGTAACTGAAGCTGTCAATGATAACGGAAATGCAGCCCATATCTTAAGATCCTCTTGGATTTTCTAAAAAAGCAAGCCAAAATTGGCCTGATACCATAGCTTCGGATTCCTATTGATCTCTAATCCAAGATAACAAACAGCGTCTACCTCATGAAAGATCGTATCAGGTTGATCGGTACACTGTGCCCCAAGCCACATCAGTTCGCTCTTTTCCATATTGATCTTGTAACCTGCAAATGTACTAAATTGATTTATTACCTTAATCACCTTAGGGATAGAATCATCCGGCTTATTAAGAAAAAGTAAAATGTCATCAGCAAAGAGAAGTATTTTCAGACTCTGACCTCCTAATGGGATCCCGGGGAGAGTTTCACGAAGTTTAATAGCCAGGGGTTCTAAGACAATATTAAAAAGCAGGGGCGACAGCGGACAACCCTGCCTTGTTCCTCTTTGCAAAATTATCTCTGAAGAGATCATACCATTGACTAATAAATACGAGATAGGCTTTTGATATATCATCTGAACAAAGTTAGGAAAGTTACCGGTAAAGCCAAATTTATAAAGAGATGAGAACATATGTTTCCAGGAGATGCAGTCAAAAGCTTTGACTGCATCTAAGGTAAGAATCAGTAAAAGTGGATGTGTCAGGGAGCTCAGTAAAACAGTTAATGCCTGCCCACTATTCACACTCCTCACAAAGTGTGAAAAAAATAAAAAAATAGAAAAGAAGATTGTGGGTGGTGCCAATAAAGGCTAACTGTGGGAATAATAGAATACGATTCTAGATAGGTAATATATCCAATAATTAAGATCTAAAAAGAAAAGAATCTAGAACCTAATGTGAAAAGACAATACTTAAGTACTAGTATTACCAAGCTATCCCAGCTCTAAACTCCATGAGTAATAATTCAAAAATGACAGATATATTATATAAATGGCAATAATTTATTAGTGATACATAGAGTAGTAGAACATTAGAACATATAAAGTTAGAATTGCACCGGTGCCTCTAAACTTAAAATATTAAAATATTCAATTCAACATAAATACAATTCATAAAAACCTAAAAGACAATTGAATATACCATAAATACAAAGCTAAAATCACAAACGTGAAAATTGGACTATTAATAAACCCTGAAAATACAGTGAGAGGTGAACAGTATTATAAAAGCAAAAGTTATTAGAGAAACAGGAAAAGTATCATCTCTCAATGTCCCTTTAAGTAACCTTGCAGCGATAATATTTATGAAATTCTGGTTTGCTCCTGTTCCGGATAAAAGTAATGAAGTTGCAACATATAATAATAGTCCAAATTGTTGTATCAACTCAGCCCGGACTGATCTTTTCAATACTATTGCGTGTAAGACTTTTCTAACAAGCTGGATAAGAATCTCAGCGATATTGGTAGGCTCTTATGCTTGCAGTTCTTACTTCTACTCACCAGGTAACCCCTCGGTGTGACACAGTCCGGTTCCACTGTTAAATAACCGCCGGGCTATCTCTTTAACAGTTGGACCTTCCTCCTCAATGTACGGTAAAAGAAAGTCAGCAGCTTTTTCTTTTCAATAAAAGAGAAACTCCATATAGTATATTAGTCAGTTTGTAGAAGGTCAGTGCGCGCACTTATTTTGAAATAACCGCTCCTACCGTTCAACCAATCAGCCTTCCTTTTTGCTTTGTACTGATCCTGGCTTTCTGGTATACGGTTCTGGGAGCACAATAGTAGTTCATATGTGGCTCTCAATCAGCCTCTCCTTGCTTTGCACAAAGCTCACAGGTGCTGGGAAATCAGTTAATCCACGCGTATCGGCTCTCGTGGGGCCTTTGTCAAGATAACTGTTACCATAGCTTCTCTCCTAATAAAGGCTGTAAAATTAACCCCTTATTGGTCAAATTACTTAGATCATCAAAACGATTTCTTTCTTAATAACTTTTCTTCTCAAATAGAATTAGTATCCTTATTCCTTTGTTGAAGAGTTTTCTAGTTTGTATTCCAAATTTGCAAGGTTACTATCAGTGATAAACAATAAATGTATAATTATACATATATTGAAATTTGCAAGATCTGATATTTAAGGCATAACGCCCATCTCTTAACCCTAAATACAGATTGCAACTCTCACCACTTATAATTCTTTTCAAATACGGAGAAGATAAATTAATCAACTGGAATATCTCTTATAAATATCAAAGGGGATATAAATAAATTGATTTTTTAAATTGATTTTTTACTGTGAGATTCAGTCTAAATGTAACATGATGTTAGCTGAGACCCTTCAAGCACCTTTTTATATAAAGTATACTAAATAACAATAACCAACTCCTTTGTAACAAGTAGGTAATTAAAATTCATATGTCATAGAAAATATATTAAACAACCTTAGTTCCTGTATATATAAAAAAGTAATTTCAGTATATATAAAAAAGTATTTCAGTATATATAAAAAATGTGTTTATATATCTAAAACGGAGAGGTATATATTAATTAAAATACTTAATGAAATAAAATTGAGACAGGCCAAAAAAAAATATATATCGAAAATTTAAAAAACTACAAAATCTAAAAATTTAAAAATTCTAGAAGGGCCAAGCGAAATAAAGTGCTAAGAATCAGGGGTAGATTTCCGTGGGCCATAATCAAATAAGTCTATTCAGATCAAGCTCACTATTCAAACCTGATGGATGTAACGTACCAAAATTATAGATCAGTTCTGCTTCTTGTCTAAGGAGCTTCCTCTCCATGTCTCCCCTTCTCCCATCCCCATGCACTTTTTTTATTCCCCAGTATTTCATACAACTTAAATTTCCCTGATGTTTTTCATCAAAATGCTTATATAGTGTTGTATCCTTCCTGTGATTTTCAATACTTAGGATATGCTCCCTAATCCTGTCTCTAAGTTTTCTACTTGTTTGACCGAGGTATAAAAGATTACAATCACATTTAATAGCATAGATCACATTTTCATCTGAACATCTAATAATCTCATTAATTTTATATACTTTCCCTGTTTTACTTGATTCCAGACCTTTCAATTTGCTACTGTATTTACAAGACTTACATGTATGGCATGGGTAAAATCCCTCTATTTTATTCCCTTCAAGGTCCTTAATCCCCTTATTTACCATAGTCATTTTATTTCTCTTGAATTCGCTAGGAGCCAATAGATTTTTAAAATTTTGTGCTTTTTTATAGATAAATCTAGGGTTTCTGCTTATTTTCGGGCCAATTAGAGGGTCTTTTAGCAGTAAGTGCCAATGTTTGTTAACCACTTTTTTGAAAAGTTTATGTTGTGACGAAAAGGTAGTGATTATTGGTATGTTTAATTCCTCCTTACTTGTGTCATTAAAACTTTTCCTTTTCTGTCTATGTTTCTTTTTTAGTAGATCTTTTCTATCAACTTTTTTAATATCACTTGCCAGTTTTTCTATATTTTTGCTGTCATACCCTTTCTGTTTGAATCTATTAATAATGGTTTGTGATTGGCTATCATATTCCTCAGGTTTTGTACAATTCTTTCTTACTCTTAATAGCTGCCCTTTGGGTATGTTCTTTTTCCAAATATCAAGATGGTTACTCTCTGCATCTATATAATTGTTGGTATCCACTTTTTTAAAAAAGGTCCTAGTCACAAGTTCTCCAGCCATTACTTCAATTTCAATATCTAGAAAGCTTATTTTATTTGAACTGTATTCGTACGTGAAAGTTAGACCGTATTTATTATTGTTCATATCCTCAATAAATTGGTCCAGTAGCTCAAAGTCCCCTTTCCACACAATAAACATGTCATCTATGTAGCACCTATAGAGCACAAGGTTCACACCCCATGGGGATCTTCCAATGAATTCTTCCTCGAAGATCCCCATGAACAAATTCGCATAACTGGGTGCGAACCTTATGCCCATAGCCGTCCCCTTTATTTGTAGATAATACTTTTCATCAAATTTAAAATAATTTTTATTTAAAATAAACCTTATACACTCCAAAATGAATTTACCTTGTTCTTTTAACATATTTTCATCTTCTTGTAAATAAGATTCTATTGCTCCTAGGCCTAAAAGGTGATCAATGTTAGTATATAACGCACTAACGTCACATGTGACTAAAATCATATTCTGTTCCCATTTCACTGTCCCAATTTCATTTAAAAAGTGTGTATCCAAGAAAAATGAGGGTAGTTGTTTCACATATCCCTGCAAAAAGTAATCTATATATTGCGACAAATTAGAGGTTATACTTTCAATCCCAAATATTATGGGACGCCCTGGTGGTCTCTCTAGGTCCTTGTGGACCTTTGGGAGGAAGTAAAAGATTGGTGTCCTAAAATTTTTCACCAGCAAAAAATCGTATTCAGTATCATTAATCAATTTTATCGATTTTGCATCATTAAGAAGAGTTTCTAGATGTTTAAGATAGATGTCACCCGGATCTCCATTCAGTTTTTTATATGTGGTAGTGTCATTTAGTAGCCTTTGTGCTTCTTCTAAAAAATACGTGCTATTCATGATCACTATCCCCCACCTTTGTCCGCTTGTTTTATCACCAGATCTTTCCTATTCTGTAATTCTTTTAATAAACTTTTTTCTTTGAGGGACAGATTCCATTTGATACTTTTAGTGTCTGTTATATCTAGTTCATCTAAGTCTTTTTTTACTGATTTCTCAAAAGACTCAATGTAATTACCTTTTTCATGACAAAATTTGATTGTTTAAATTTGTTCATCTTAGATGAGGGGGCGAATGACAAGCCCTTGCTCAATATTGATTCTTGTTCTTTAGTTAGTGGAACGTTACTGATATTAAAAATTCCTTTGGTAACGGTCTCAGTTCTTGTTTCAAGCATCTCCTCTTTAGGTTCTAATCTTCCCTTTCCTCTCCCTCTGTTCCCTCTCTTCTCCTTTTTCCTTTTGGAGGATCGTGGGTTCTCTCCCTGCCTACATCTAAAAAATCCTTGGAGGTACTGGGTTGAGTGGTACGATACTCTTTTGGGTCATTTTCTAATGCCTCATATCTATTATTTGTCGGTATTCTCCAATTATCTCGTTGTTGTTGTTTATCTCCTTTATATTCTGGTTTATTATTAGATTGACTCCATTGTTCATTTCTATTATACCACCCTCTCTCATTAAATGTTCCTCTCTAATTCCAACCCCTATAGTTGTTTTCTCTCCACAAATTTCTATGTTGGTTATCATTACCACTATAGTATTCTCTCTCATGTCTAACATTTTTCTGATGTCTTCCATTGAATCTGGGTGAATAATCGTTATAACGCCTATAAGGTGTATGTTGGTTGTAATAACCCATATAATTAGGTTCCCATTTTACATGATATTGACCCTGATTTTCTCTATAGTTGTTGTATCTAGGTTTGTGATTTCTTCTGTCATAATCTCCTTTCCACTGTTCTGTATTTCCCCTATAATCTCTCCTATTCTCTTCTCTATGTAAACTCCCTATATTATTTTCATAAGGATTAGTTCTCCTCTCATCTTCGTTAGATAATCTATTTGTCTCTGAATCTTGTTCTCCCACTACTTCTTTAGTCTCTTTCCTTTTGCTAAACAATGATGCATTTTTAATCTCATTCATGTTACCAGTATTTTTATTTGTATTTGGTTCTAATTTGTAATCATCCTGGTCTCTCCGGTATTTGTGCCATTTTGTTTTGAGTATATCACCCTTAAGTTCTTGTAATTTATCAATTAGTTCTCTTTCTTTATCTTTTGAAATCTTTTTTCTTACTTTCTAAAAAATTTTTTAGTTTCGTTATGTCTTCATTGATATTTTTTATAGCTAGTGTTCTAGCTTTAATAATTACTCTTATCAAATCTAAAGAGGCTTTTTCAAGAATCTCATACCACTCTTCTTTATGTATCTCATTTAGATCGAAAGTGTAGTCTTTTTTGAGACGTAAACCTCTGGGGACCATATTCAAAGAGACATATTTTTCCATAAATTTTAGCTCAGTGCTAATTTTAAGTTCTTTCATCAATAGTCCCTCTAGATTCTCTAAACTTATATTATTGCAATTCTGAGTCCCATCAGTCCCTTCAGAGTCTACCAAATGATTATCACTATTAACAGATTCATCTATTAGATTTAATAAGCTTTCTCTGGTTTTAAAAAGTTCCATTATTTGATTTATAAATATGGAGTGTGAAATTTAGAAATAATAAATGTTTAGTACAGTCTAAAAAATCTATATTACAAATAACTAAGTTCAAACCTGACCTGTGAGACAGTAAGAATCAGTAAAAGTGGATGTGTCAGGGAGCTCAGTAAAACAGTTAATGCCTGCCCACTATTCACACTCCTCACAAAGTGTGAAAAAATTAAAAAATAGAAAAGAAGATTGTGGGTGGCGCCAATAAAGGCTAACTTTGGGAATAATAGAATACGATTCTAGATAGGTAATATATCCAATAATTAAGATCTAAAAAGAAAAGAATCTAGAACCTAATGTGAAAAGACAATACTTAAGTACTAGTATTACCAAGCTATCCCAGCTCTAAACTCAATGAGTAATAATTCAAAAATGACAGATATATTATATAAATGGCAATAATTTATTAGTGATACATAGAGTAGTAGAACATTAGAACATATAAAGTTAGAATTGCACCGGTGCCGCTAAACTTAAAATATTAAAATATTCAATTCAACATAAATACAATTCATAAAAACCTTACTGGTGAGTAGAAGTAAGAACTGCAAGCATAAGAGCCTACCAATATCACTGAGATTCTTATCCAGCTTGTTAGAAAAGTCTTACACGCAATAGTATTGAAAAGATCAGTCCGGGCTGAGTTGATACAACAATTTGGCCTATTATTATATGTTGCAACTTCATTACTTTTATCCGGAACAGGAGCAAACCAGAATTTCATAAATATTATCGCTGCAAGGATACTTAAAGGGACATTGAGAGATGATACTTTTCCTGTTTCTCTAATAACTTTTGCTTTTATAATACTGTTCACCTCTCACTGTATTTTCAGGGTTTATTAATAGTCCAATTTTCACGTTTGTGATTTTAGCTTTGTATTTATGGTATATTCAATTGTCTTTTAGGTTTTTATGAATTGTATTTATGTTGAATTGAATATTTTAATATTTTAAGTTTAGCGGCACCGGTGCAATTCTAACTTTATATGTTCTAATGTTCTACTACTCTATGTATCACTAATAAATTATTGCCATTTATATAATATATCTGTCATTTTTTAATTATTACTCATCGAGTTTAGAGCTGGGATAGCTTGGTAATACTAGTACTTAAGTATTGTCTTTTCACATTAGGTTCTAGATTCTTTTCTTTTTAGATCTTAATTATTGGATATATTACCTATCTAGAATCGTATTCTATTATTCCCACAGTTAGCCTTTATTGGCGCCAGTCAGAGAAAAGTGGGGGTGCTGAGGTTGGGTGTGTACATTGTGTATAATTTCATATGTAAAAATGATGAATCACATTTGCACAGCCAGCTTGATTAAACAGACAAAAGTTCATAAACTTGCTATGTCAGTGGGTCAACCCCAATCTCCCCTGACAATAGCCAAATTAGAATGAAAATGTCATGTGTATATGAGTGTGAAACTCTCCAATGCAGTCAAATGATATAACTTATAGTTATATCGCAAACAAACTCACCACAGTCCTGTTTCAGGTTAATCTTTCTCCTGTATCCTAGTGGTGTTGTTGATATGATCCTTATTATGATACTCCTGTTTGCAACTGGTGAGTATCCAAGCTGGGAATTGCTAAACCTCCGCAATAGGGGAATTAGAAGGTGTTTGAACTCGCTGTGTGTGCTCACAATGGCCAAACAATTCAAGTCTCACAAGCAAAAAACAGTTTGGAGCACCAAAAAGCGGAGCCATTGTGGTTCAGGATAGAACCAAATTTGTCCAAGAAGCTTGGAGGCAGCTGAGAACAGAATCAGATTATGAAACACTACAACAGGATCCTACTAGGTCATTTCAGCGACAACTGGTCTCCTTGGTGGATGATGGGGTAGATCTGGGCTTTATTGATCAGGAAACCAAAACGTATCTACTTGTACAGAATCCTGCTATACCGGTGTTTAATCACCTTCCGAAAGTACGTAAGTCTACTGATAATGTCCAGGGGAGACCAATTGTCAGCGGGATTGGCTCACTCACTGAACATCTTTCAGAATGGCTGGATGACATTCTACAGCCAATGGTAAACACCCTTTGGAGCTTTTTAGCTGACTCAAAACATGTCCTCAATTTACTCACTGAAGTAACTTGGCAAAGCAATTATCATTGGTTAACTGTTGATGTCAAGTCTCTTTATTCCACTATACCCCATGAGAAGGGACTTGAGGCTTTAGAATTCTTCCTCTCCAGATGGTACACAGGGAATCGGGCATTTATTGTGTATGTTACAAGAGTCACTAAGTTTCTTCTAACCCACAACTATTTCCTGTTTGAGGGGGAGTTCTTTCTCCAGAGACGTGGGACGGCTATGGGGGCCAAGTTTGCCCCCTCGTACGCCAACCTATTCATGGGTTGGTGGGAGCTCTCCCACGTCTTTGGAGAGCGAAACCCCTTCAGGCAGGAGATAGTGTGGTATCGACGGTTCATAGACGACCTGTTGTTCATCTGGAAGGGATCGAGAGAAGATCTGGAAGAGTTTATCAAGGGTCTAAACCAAAACACGGCAGGGATCAATTTCACTTCAGATGTTCAAGAACACACAGTCAACTTTTTAGATATCACACTGAAGGGCCAGACAGGTCAGAAAATTAGGACTGAAACCTATCGAAAACCGATCTCAGGTAACTCACTCCTACATGCAACAAGCTGCCATCCAAAGAAGGTTTTCAAAGGGGTAGCGAGGGGGCAGTTTATCCGCTTAAAACGAAATTGTACTAGTCAGCGTATATACGAAGAACAAGCGGACGAGCTCACAACTAGGTTGTTAGAAAGAGGTTACCAAAAGTCGATAGTTACCAAAGAAAGAAATTTGGTCAGTAGAATGGACAGGGCTAAGTTACTTGAACAATCTAAAAGAAAGCCGAAGAATAGAAATAGGAATAGGAGGCAAGATAGGAAAGGGTGGGAACAACTAAATGAAGGTAGCAAAATTCAGTTTACAACTGATTATTCACGGCAGTACCACCAGATATGCCAGATAATCAAAAATAACTATCAATTACTCTCGGCAGATGATGCATTAAAAGATATAGTGAATGAAGGCATACGATTCGCTTACAAAAGGAATCGTATGATTGGTAACATAATAGCCCCCACTAGACTGAAACAGGAAGAAACCAGTGGCTTTTCCTGGCTAAGACTGAATGGTACATTTAGATGTAATTTTCTTTCCTGTAAGGCGTGTGAAAGAGTGGTAGTGGGAGATTCATTCAGGTCCTTGGTCACAGGTGAAACTTTCCAGAAGAGACTGTGCTTAAATTGCCGGTCAAATTTCGTGGTATATCTAATATCATGCACACATTGTGCCCTCCAATATGTAGGTCTAACGACCAGGGAGGCACGAGTCAGAATAAAGGAACATCTGGCTGATATAAGAGCAGGTGAATTAACAACGCCTCTGATCAATCACTTTTCCATGATACACCAAAAAGATCCCAGGTACTTTTCGTGGACCATCATTGAGAAGGTCCCTGTACAGAATAGAGGGCTTGATAGAACCCGGAAACTGGGAGAGAGGGAGGCCTTCTGGATTTTTCGGTTGAGAACCAGGTCTCCAGAGGGCCTGAACTCAGAATTTGATTTAATTAATTTTTGGTAGCTGTAGTCACACAAACTCCAGGCCCAGTCCCCGCTTACCATCCTTTTCCCCCTCCCCCCACCCCCAAACCCCCCCTCCTTTCACATTTCCCCCCTTAACCCTCCCCCCCCTCCCATTCCCCCCTTATAACCCCCTCCTTTTTCACTCATAACCCTCCTTTACCACTTCGTTCTCACTCTCTCTCTTTCTTTCTCTCTTCTTTTCCCCTGTTCTTTATACCCCTTTCCTGTTCCAACCCCAATCCCACATTTCCCCTATTTTCCCTTATAATTTCATACAACACAAACAATTTCTAACCAGCTCCTTATAATACATTCTAAACTGATTATAAACACATACAACTAAGGATTACTCAATCACAATAATTTATTACTTGATATTTAACTGGTTTAAGTGTAATGCCCATACGATTATAATGAGGTACCAGTGAGTAAAAGCTATACAGTATTCCGTTCACAGAGCAGATCCATTATAGTATTTTTAGTGAAAGAAAATATCTGTTTAAACTTTATAATGATGAGAGGCTTGATCGCCCACCCCCCACCCCCCCCCCCTTTGCGAAGCACACGCACTATATACAGTTAGGTAGTTACGTATGGGGATGTACAGCAAAAGTTTCTGGATAGAGCCATTTAGCCGCACCTACCAGGGATGAACGTACATTGATTGAGTGAGGGCCCTTTACTTTGAGTGGTCACATTGGAGAATCCGTTTAACAAGAGGCTAGGGGTTTTGTTGACACACCTCCTCCACGCATATCACTAAAGTGGGAGGCGAAGTAATGCTGTGGAAGCGGAGGGGAATGCAAGCCTATAGGGCGCTACTAGAGATGTGACTTACACGTCACTTTAGTAAACAAATACACACGCATCCTCGAACAGCTGTATTCGAATCCTTTTTGCTATGAAGATTCATACACAAAGTGACAGTGGGCAGTATCGGACCTAGGCAGTCCAAGGTTCCTCATCTTTTCTATCTATTCCAAGATGTTGTAACGTTCAAGGAACGTAAGATATTAGACAGCATTTCATACACGGAGATATGTAGATATATAAATGGGAACATACAAATGCATTTTTTGGCTATATAAGCAATAAGTCTAATTATATACAACTACAATTTGTTTCAGTAGTAGATTAGATGTGGCGATGAGCACTTTTTTGTGCGGTCTGGGTGACAGCAAAGGAAAGTTTACAGTTAAAACTTTAAGAGGGCTGAACCGACATCGCCACACCTAATAAAAGTGATGTCAGTAGGAAACACAGGTGTCTGATAAATTAGGAAGTTGAACATTGGTTAACTATTAGAAAGGTGTGATTCTCACACCCAATTGAAACACAGAGGTGGGTTTTTAAGTTGTGAATTTACAAACACTTTTTTTTTTTTTTTTTTTTTTTTTTTTTCAAATTTCTTTTATTGAGATAATAAGTGCAGTACAAAATCAAAAAGCAACAAGATAGGGTTACACCGGAGTATAATACTTTTAACGATGCCTCTCTCAGATATAGCTTTAGCGGGTATGAGTCCATTGAGAAAACATGCCTTTAGTCAAAAAGGTAGTAGAAGTGCATATATGCTCAAAAGTCTGGTTGAAGCATATTGTCTCTTATAGTCCATCCCTGATGGTTAGGTAGGTCCCGTGGGGCCAGGGAGACAAAGCATTTTGAGCTAGATGAGACAGAAGCATGTAATCGTTTAGGCCTAAACAAACATGGTTAAACTTATCAATGTACTGCACCGTCAAAGGTAAAAATCATGGTGTTAGTACCTCTCGTTATCATTGTCACTGAGAGGTCGTGTTGGTAGAAACGTATGTTGAACGTCACACTGTCAATTTACTGTTAATGCGGAAAAAATTGTTGTTACTGTTGTCGTCGTCATCGTCGAGCGCAAGCGGTCAGGGAAGAGGGAGGTAAAGTATCTGTTCAGGGGATGAATGAGAAAGGATAGACTGCTGGGTGGGTGAGATGAGATCTTACCAGTTAAAGTGATTATACAGACAGGTCTATTAGTTTAACTATGTGTCTTTGGAAGCATTCCACCTCATAAGCATTAATTCGTGTGTGGCTATTTTCCCTATTTTAAGGTAGTGGTACCTCTCGAGTGCTAATAGGGAGTTTACTTGTTCCATCCATATTTCTAAGGTGGGTGTTATTTGTGATTTCCATCTTTGTGGAATTAGGGTCTTAGCACTGCTCAACATTATGTATAGCAGTGACATTTTGGTCTCATCTTTAAGTTTTGGCAAGTTGAGGAAGAGCAGAATGCTTGGGTCCTGTGGGATTTGTGTAGATAGTACTTTATTCATGTGCGTGAAAACCTGGGTCCAGAAAGTTCCCACTTTGGGGCATGCCCACCATATATGTAGAAGGCCAGCTACTTCTCCACAGTTTCGCCAGCATTTGTTATTAGTATGTTTAAATATTTTTTGTAACCTCAATGGAGTAAGATACCACCTGGATAAGAACTTAAAGTTCATCTCCAAGATTTTTGCTGAGACCGAGGCTTTTTTGTGGTGCCTGAACGCCCTCCCCCAGTCTTTGTTATCGAATTCCTTTCCTAGCTCTTTACTCCAACTGTGGCAGTATGAGGGTATGTCGTCTGGGCCAGTGTTTGACAAAATTCTATATATGGAGGATATTACATGACGAGGTATGAAAGGGAGTGCACATAGAGATTCAAACTCATAGAGAGTTCTAGTTAGCTTGATTTTTTGTTTATGTGAGCTGAAATAGTGGGTCAGTTGCGTGTAGGAGTACCATGAGGGGGGGAACCGGGGTTCTTTTTCAGTTAGTTCCTGTCTTGAGCATAGTTTTTGGTTATTGGTAATATTTTTCCAGGTATGTAGAGGAATTTTTGGAGTATATAATGATGTGTGTTGGATAGTAGGGAGAAAAGAGAGCGTGGGGTTGTTGAATAACGGTGTCAATGGTGACGAGTTAGATGAGATGTGGGTGCTGGTAGCTATCAATTTATCCCACTGTGTAAAGAACTCTAGTAGAAGAGGATATTCCGTTATCACTTTGGGTCTGTCAGCAGTATTAAGCCAGCACAACCAGGCCGCGTTGGGAACTTTGAGTATTTCTCTGTCTAAATGTATCCATTGTTTGTGGGCAGAGTTGTGACACCAGTCTATAAGTCGTTGTATTAGTGTTTTGAGTCTATACCTCTCTATATTTGGTACACCTAATCCGCCCCTGTCTCTGTTCAAATACATAGTCTTTCTAGGAATTCTTGGTCTGATGGGTCCCCATATGAATTGTTCGATGTTTCTTTGCAGTTGTGATGTGTAACTTTTGGGTAAGGGGATTGGTAGGGTTTGCTGAAAGTACAAAATTCTAGGTAGGATGTTCATTTTTACTACATGGATTCTACCGATCCACGAGAGTGGTTTATTTTTCCAACAGGAAAGATCTCTTGTGATGTCGGCTAGCAGGAGTTTGTAATTTGATGAAAAAGAGGTCTGCATATCTGCGGTTAAATAAATACCCAAGTATTTTAATTGTGTATTCTGTATACGTAAAGGGCATGTGTCTTTTAGGTTTACCATAACGTGGGTCGGTACGTTTATATTTAATATTTCTGATTTATTCAGATTTAAGTGAAAATTAGAGTATTGGCCGTATTCTTTAAACTCCTCCATTAGTGGGGGTAAAGAGCTTTCGAGATCTGTGACAGTAAGGAGGATATCATCGGCATACATTGCCAATTTGTATTCTGCGTATGTTGTGTGTATACCTTTTATGTGTTGATTCAGCCTAATTTTGTGTGCCAGGATCTCAATGGACAGCGCAAATAGTATGGGCGATAACGGGCATCCCTGACGGGTTCCGTTTCTGATATTAAAGGGATCCGATAAGATTGAATTAACTTTGATTTTTGCCGTAGGTTCTGAATATAAGGAGAAAATTTTTGTAATAAACGACTGGCCAATGTTGAATTTAGACAGAGCGGCTCTGAGAAAACCCCAGTCCACCCTGTCAAAGGCTTTTTCAGCGTCGGTGGATATCAGGGAGATTGGGATATGGTTATTTTGGGCATATGCTATGAGTTGGGTGACCTTTAAAGTGTTGTCCCTGGCCTCCCTATTGGGGATAAAACCAACCTGATCTGTCGAAATGATTTGGTTAAGAAGGGGATTTAGTCTGTCAGCCAAGATCCTGGCGAAGATTTTGATGTCCGTGTTCAAAAGAGAGATGGGTCGAAAGTTTTGTGGGACATTAGGTGGCTTCCCAGGTTTTGGGATTACTGCAATGTGGGCCTCTAGCATGGATTTAGGGAATCCTTCAACATTGTCCAGAGCTACAAATGTTTTCAGCAATTTGGGGGCCAGGATCTGAGCAAATTTCTTGTAGTATTTAGTACCGAACCCATCTGGGCCCGGACTTTTCCCTGTTGGTAAGTTTTGTATGGCTGTTAGTATTTCTGTGAGCTCGATAGGAGCATCCAACTTAAGGGATTGCTCCTCTGTGAGGCGGGGGGTGTCTATATTTTCTAAATAGCGAGAGATTTTGTTTTCTCTATTTTCTGTTGTGTGCGTGTGGGGCTGAGTTCCAGTCAAATTATACAGGGATATGTAATACTCTCGAAAAGTGTCTGCTATGGCTATACTATCCTTTTTCTCTATGCCTTTCTTGTTTTGGACTGTATGAATGTGCGCCTTGAGTTGTTTCCTACGTATTGCTCTGGCCAAGAGTTTACCTGATCTGTTTCCCTGCTCATAATATTTTTGTTGGAGGGTGAATGCTTGTTTTTGATATTCATATTGCATATATTCATTAAGCTCCGCTCTGGTTTCTTTCAGCTCCATCAGAAGCTGGGTATTCTGGGGCTTGTCTTTATGCTCTAGTTCCAGTGTGTGTATTTTCCCCAACAGGCTCTCCCGTCGTAGTCTGCTTTGTTTAGTGAGAAAGGCTTTGTGCTTTATAAACTCGCCCCTAAGGACGCATTTGTGTGCTTCCCAGATGTTAGTATATGGCGTGTCGGTATTGTCGTTAAGTAGGAAATACTCCGTTAGCCTTTTTTCTATTTCTAGGTTAATAATTGGATGTTCTAGAAGTGTGTCATCCAAATTCCATTGAAATGGGGTGATCGGCTTGTCTGGCCAGTTGATTGTGCAAGATACAGGGGCATGATCAGACCATGTGATGGAGTGTATGCGTGCATTTTTAACCAAAGATAGAGTGAGCGCATCCGTAAATAAATAGTCAATGCGGGAGTATGAGTTGTGTGGGTGAGAGTAGAATGTGTAGTCTGATATGTTAGGGTGAAAGATTCGCCAGGCGTCATGCAGAGCTAGGTTGCACAATTGGCTGTTGATATTTTTTATATCTCTTTGCGGAATATGTGAATGTCCTGATTGTGTGTCAAGTTTAGGATCTAGTGGTATATTTAGGTCGCCCCCAAATATTACCATTCCTTTTCTGCCGTCAATCATTTTGTTAGACAATTGCCGCATAAATGCTTTTTGTCCCCGGTTTGGGAAGTAAGCGTTAATTATAGTCACTGGCCTATTGTATAAAAGTCCCGTTAAGATCATCCATCTACCTTCTGTATCCTGATCTAGTTGTAGTTTTTGGAAAGGTATATCCCTTCTGAAAAGAATGCCTATACCATTTCTTTTTGTTGGGCCTGAGGTGAAAAATGCCATAGAGTATTTATGATGTAACCACTGGGGCTCCTTGCCTTTTTTAAAATGGGTTTCTTGGAGCAATATAATTGCGCAATTTTGTTTATGTAAATCCGTGAGGACTATATTTCTTTTTTGTGGTGTATTAAACCCTTTGACATTAACAGTAGTGAAGGTGATGTGCTGAGCTGTGCTTGTTTTAGGCATGGTGAAGACCCAGGTGAGTGGAATTAGGCTAAGGCCGATAAGTATAGAGACGGGGTTGAATCTATATCTGGCTATCATGCCTAACTGTGTGTTGGGGGAATGGAAAAAGGGAGAAAGAGGCAAAGGTTTGGGATAAGGTCAGGTGGCCGCTTGCGCTCTCGTGAGACGACAGTGCTGTACAAGAATATTAGTTGTACAATATGGTAAATATTAGGGGCGTAAGGAGAACAGGTAATATCCAATCCTCCGCGGATGAATAGGTTCAGGAGTGTACAGGCTCAACTGATCTAATATTATGTTGCAAGAACAATATAGAGATAACAGTTTCGCCAATTGATTGCTAACAACAAAGTGTGGGGAATGAGACCGTGGACTGCCTATCTATTCAGTAGTATAGAGTTACTGTTCTTTTACTATGGCTTGTATGATAGTTATAAGTGTTTCATTTTGCTTGTTTAGAGAAAAAAATAAAAATAAAAGGAAGAATGAAAGCAGGAGAGAGAGAAAGAAAGAAAGAAAGAGAGAAAGAAAGGAGGGGGTTGCAATTGTTGTGAGAGAGGGGAGGTTGAATTTAGTGATAGGGAGAGTGAGTCTGTTAGTGGGGGGGTGATTCGTATAGGTGCCAAGGCGTCTCACGCAAGACTGAATGAATGAGTTAATGTTAACAACTATCATTTCCGTCTATGCCTGTGCTGGGTTATCTAAGAGAAAGAGAAGGTCTGGGTGTAGTGTATGTCTGAATAGTTGGTCTCAGGTAACAAGTCATGGGTTAGTCGTTCTGTGCCGGTTTTTTTTCCCATAGAGCATGGAGGTAGAGGTATTCAAGAAGTCTTTGCCATATGTCACATGTGTTGAAGTCAGTTCAATACCGGGGTGGTTATATATGTGCGTGTCCAGTCAATAGGACTTCAGGTCCCCTACTCATATAATTATAACTTACAATGCAAACAGAACATTAACATAACATGCATAACATAGCTAAACACAAGCAGGTTCTATTTTAATCTAAAATTGAAATGATACAATTACTCATCTGGTTGTTGCCAGACCCTGCGAATCCCATAGGGTCAGGTCTTGTATCTCTTAGAGTCTTTATCCAACAGTGTCCTGAAGACTCATAGTAGATGTCCTTGAGGTTTATCGCAAACAGGGTTCTGCAAGCGGATGCTCCAAACTGTGAGCGTCTGAGTTAGGTATATGACCAGTGCTGGTTGTGAATTAGTTTTCCCCAAGTGGAGTGTGGTCTGGCGGTTCTTCTGACCAACTTATGGTGCCATGGTCTATCATTTGTGTCTTTTCTTTTCTTGAATGGAGGTTCCCAGGCTTTGGCTTACTGTGGATCTGTGATGTTTGAGCCTGAAATATTGGTTCTGGGTGAGGTATGCTGGTCTGCGTGATGCCCAGTGCTCTGTAGAAATTTGGAAGGTCTTGCTCTGTTCTGTATGTGGTCGTGTGACCGTTGTGAGTCGCTATTATGCTTAGAGGGAATCCCCACCGATATGATATTTTATGGGTTCTAAGAGCTTCTGTCACATGTTTAAGTTCTCTACGCTTCTGGAGCGTTGCAGGTGATAGATCTGAAAAAATCTGAAGAGGTATGCCCGCATGTGTAAGTGGATTTTTGGTCCTAGCTCCTCTGGCGATTTCCTCTTTGTCAACATAGCTTAGGAATCTAATTATGACGTCCCTAGGGGGAGCTTTGGCGGTGGGTTTGGGGCGTAGTGATCTATGAGCTCTTTCTATTGGGATATCAGGAGACGTAGGAGTATTTTTAATGACTCTGAATAGGTCTTGAAGGTAGCCAATTAGTGCTGATGGGTTGACGCTTTCGGGGATGCCTCTGATACGCAGGTTATTCCTCCTGTTGCGGTTATCAAGATCCTCTATCTTATCCAAGAGGAAATTGATGGCGTCATTTTGCTGTGATATTGTTTGGGAGTTGTTTTTAACTTCATCATGTATTGTGGTTTGTGAGTGCTCTATAGAATCAACTCTAATGGCAAGTTGGGATACATCTTTTTTCAGCTCACCAAAGAGGCCTCTAACTTCAGACAAAACTTCTTTGATATCTTCTTTAGAAGATAAAAGCTTCAAATCTTCTCTAGTGATGAATGAGGCTCCTGCTTGCTCCATGTCTGTGCTTGGATTGTTTATGGCTGAATCAGGCAGATGGATATTCTGATCAGTTGTCTGATCTGTTATGGCTGTGGCTGGTTTCAGGTATTGGCTCATTAGTAGCGAGGAGGCTTGCTTTTCTGGCTTTGGGGCTCTTTTGCAGGGCATGCCAGTGATTACAGCACCCCTCACAGTGCCTTTAGGTATGGATGGACTAATAGTATTAGCCTTTAGTTTATGGCTTATCGTTATAGAGAGAGTGAGGTGGGAATATGGGTCACTAGTGTTTCATGAGCTATTGCTATATGATATACCTTAGCCCTGTGGTGAGTTTGGCCTAACGTGTTAGTTGCCTCTATTGAAATGCTCGGTAAGGGCAGCGCAGTGCACTGTTATAAGCTCCGTGAGCTGCGTGTGGGAGCCTGGGGTGAAGTGCAACACCTTTCAGTCTTATCCCCTGGAAATGGTCTCAGTCTGCCGTTTACTCACTCTCTGCCTTTGATCAATGCGGTCCCGCGCTCCGTGTATTAGTGATGGTCGCGGGAGGCTGTAGTGCCGGAAGCCGGAGCATGTGGGTCACAAATCACATGCGGTCCGTATCAATCTTTGTGTGTCTGTTTGGCTCACCTCGGCACTTTACCGCGCTAGTCGGTTAGTGTTCTGCTGTGGGGGAGTCCGCTCTCAGCAGTGGTGTTTCGGCTATCGGAGCTCTGCGGGCCAGTTACTGGTTTCTCCTCTCTGACTGTGTGAGGTGATGGCGCAGCATCACATGATCTTCCTACTTGCTCATTCTGCCGATAAATGCAGTTAGCTGGTCACCCACACAGGGTTAGAGTGTGCTGTATTGCTTCCCCCTCCGATCTTTAAGCAAAAACTGACTAATTATAGGCCATATGTCATCTCGGCAGCTTTCTAGTCTACAGAGCCGTCTTAGTGTGCGGCCATAATCCTGGGCTGCTAGGCTCCGCCCCCATTTACAAACACTTTTAAGCAGGCTAGGATTAAGGCACACGCCGAAACCGGTCAGCCTTTTTGTTCTCTGTATTTCGTTTTATTGTTTATACACTCTTACCCTGGGGTTAATTAACCCTATTGTTAATAATACATTTTTGTTTTTCACTCGCTTTTTGGTGCTCCAAACTGTTTTTTGCTTGTGAGACTTTTATTGGCGCCACCCACAATCTTCTTTTCTATTGCATCTAAGGTAAGAACCGCTGTGTTCTTTAGCTCCGTCCTCTCCCTACACTGTTCTGAGTTCCAAATGAAATCGACTAAAGTTGTTAGTTTCCTTATATTCTTCGAGGAACACAGAGATGGCATAAAGCCCACCGGGTCCGCGTGTATTAGTTTCTCCATACATAAAACCAGTCTATGGGATTAAATGGAAGCAAGGATTTTGTAATCTGCATTAAGAACTGAGATAGGCCTATATGAGGCCGGATCCTCTGTATTTTTGCCTTTTTTTAGAATCAAGGAGATATTGGCAGCTGAGAATAATGCAGAGGGTAAATTCCCTGATATAAAATAGCTATTATAAAGCTTTTCTAATATTGGAATAAGCAGATTGGATAAACTTTTATAGAATTCTGTAGGAAGTCTGTCCGGACCAGCTGCCTTATTCAATTTAGCCCTAGATATCGCACTACTGATTTCTTCGGCTGAAATAGGAGCATTCAGAATATCCAAATCTTCTACTTGGATTTTAGGTACCGAAATCGAAAACCAGAAATTCATTTCTTGATTAAAGTCTTCTTCCGCATATATTTGTTGGTAGAAATCAAGAAAGATTCCGGCGATTTCTTCCATATCAGAGGTAGATCTACCTAAATGCCGTATCACGGGAATAAAGTTTTTGTTTTTCTTAGCTTTAACCAGTCTCGCCAGACTTTTAACTGAGCTGCCATAGATGCCCTTGAATCGTAAATTAATTTTTTGCTCTTCTTCCTGGTGTTGTCGTAACAGCACGGCATCTCTCTCTTTCTTGGCATTGACATATGTATTCCAGTTAGTCCTGGAGCATAAACAACAATAATGCCTGAAGGCATTTCTTACCTGATTGGTTAATTGGACGTCTCTGGCACGAATTTTCTTATTCCTAGCAGAAAGAAATCCCTTTATTTCACCCCGTAATACCGCTTTGCCGGCTTCCCAAAAGGTTTGAATTTTGTGAAGGTATGTCGAGTTAAGCCTGGAATATTCATTCCATTTTTCTTTTAGTCAAGACACAAATCTAGGATTATTGGATAAAAATTTAGGATAAAAAAATCTGAGGCTCTTACAACCAATTCTATCTTGCGAGAGCAGCGAAACAGATATTATAGCGTGATCCGAGATCAAAATCTCTCCTATTTCAGCTTCCAATTTACCCCTTAAAAGTGGAATTGAAATCAAGATCAAATCTATACGTGAAAATGTTCTGTGCGTTTTTGATTCACAAGTAAAATTTTGTACATCCGGGTTCAGCCCACGCCACACATCATGCACCTGTAACTTCTGACAGAATTTCAGAAAATATTTTGAGCTTCTATTATTCACCGCTAAGTTTCTAGATGAAAACCTGTCCAATTCTGGGTATAGGGTCATATTAAAGTCTCCAGCAATTATTAAATTCTCATTAGCATATGGGAACAGCTTGATTTTAATTTTATCCCAAAACTGCAGAAGTAAGACAATTCTCCAATAGAATGCAAGAAGCTGAGAGCAGAATCTCTGATCTGGAGGATCAGGTCAATGCCCAAGATAGTATAATCACTCAGCAGGATTCTAAAATTAATAATTTGCAAGGGCGCCTGGATGAATTTGAGGATAGGGCAAGAAGAAACAATATTAGAATTGTGGGTCTCCCAGAATCTGTTGAGTTTGAAGATTTTTTGTAGTTTACTTCTATGATATTACCTCAGAGACTGGGAGTCCCACAATCTAGGTTGCCCATCTCGATTGAGAGAGCCCATAGAGTTGGTCCCAAAAAAACTACAGAGTTAGTTCAAGGAAGGAGTAGAATGTGCATATGTAAGGTATTGAACTTCCAGGATAAAATTGAAGTAATGAGATTGTTTAAAAAATTGAAGGACCCCCTAATCTTTGGCAATAGTAAAGTCCTATTATTTCAGGATTTTTCAATCGAAACCTCGCAGAGAAGGTGGACAATGGCTCCGCTCTGTACCCAAATTATTAATAAAGGTATCCAGGCGCGAATGATCTACCCACCCAAAATAATTGTTGAGCATGGAGGATCTCGTCTGACCTTCTCGGAGGTGGGGGAAATAAAAGAATTTCTTAAGGACAAATGAGATCAATAGCAGCTAGTCTTCGTATGGTTAAAACTCTGTTCAGGTTACAGTTCTTTTTTTATTATTAGTATTTTTTTGGGGGTTTTTTTAGACTCCTGAGGTGTTTATTGAAGTGGAATGCTGATATTGATAAAAAAAAAATTATTTTATACCTTATAAAGGCAAAGATGCCCGCAAGTTATTCAGTTTATTTAACTTCTCTTTTTTTTTTTTTTTTTTTGTCCCCCCTCTCCTTCTTCATATAGGTTCTTAGTAATAAATAGTCTGCTTTAACCATGGATCTTAAGATAACCTCTTGGAATGTGGGAGGAATCTCCTCTCCCCTTAAACGTAAACTCATTATTACACTTTTAGCAAAGAAGAATCCAGATATCGCTTTTCTCCAAAAAACCCATTTGAATGAACAGGAAGCTAAAAAACTCAGGATTAAGTGGGTTGGAGAGGTGGTAACTTCCACTGTTAAGGGTAGGAAGTGTGGGGTAGTGATCCTAATAAACAAGACCCTTGATTATAAGGTCATCCAGGCTGAGATAGACCCAGAAGCTAGATTTATTATTTTACACATCTACATAAACAATATTAAATTTATCTTTTGTAATTTATATGGCCCTAACAAATTTAATATAGAGTTTTGGGAGAATAGTACTACTTAACACAACCTAGTTACCATGGCTCCCAGACCGCATGTCTTATCGTTATATTTTGTCAGGGTAATCATGCAGGCCATATAGACCTCCCCCGATAGGGGGAGTAAAAGGGACTAAAGTGCTAAGAATAGTACTACTTAACACAACCTTACCATGGCTCCCATCCGCATGTCTTATTGTTATATTTTGTCAGGGTAATCAGGCAGGCCATATAGACCTCCCCCGTTAGGGGGAGTAAAAGGGATTAAAGTGCTAAGAATAGTACTACTTAACACAACCTAGTTACCATGGGTCCCAGACCACATGTCTTGTTGTTATATTTTGTCAGGGTAATCGGGCAGGCCATAAAGACCTCCCCCGATAGGTGGAGTAACACATATTAAAGTGCTAAGAATACTACTACTTAACACAACCTAGTTACCATGGGTCCCAGACCGCATGTCTTGTTGTTATATTTTGTCAGGGTAATCATGCAGGCCATATAGACCTCCCCTGATTGGGGGAATAAAAGGGATTAAAGTGCTAAGAATAGTACTACTAAACACAACCTAATTACCATGGGTCCCAGACCGCATGTCTTGTTGTTATACTTTGTCAGGGTAATCATGCAGGCCATATAGACCTCCCCCGATATGTTGAGTAACAGGTATTAAACTGCTAAGAACAGTACTACTTAACACAACCTAGTTACCATGGGTCCCAGACCGCATGTCTTGTTGTCATACTTTGTCAGGGTAATAATGCAGGCCATATAGACCTCCCCCGATATGTTGAGTAACAGGTATTAAACTGCTAAGAACAGTACTACTTAACACAACCTAGTTACCATGGGTCACAGACCGCATGTCTTGTTGTGATACTTTGTCAGGGTAATCATGCAGGCCATATAGACCTCCCCAGATAGGGGGAGTAACAGGTATTAAAGTGCTAAGAATAGTACTACTTAACACAACCTAGTTACCATGGGTCCCAGACCACATGTTTTGTTGTTATACTTTGTCAGGGTAATCATGCAAGCCATATAGACCTCCCCCGATAGGGGGAGTTACAGGGATTAAAGTGCTAAGAATAGTACTACTTAACACAACCTAGTTACCATGGGTCTCAGACCGCATGTCTTGTTGTTATACTTTGTCAGGGTAATCATGCAGGCCATATAGACCTCCCCCGATATGGGGAGTAACAGGTATTAAACTGCTAAGAACAGTACTACTTAACACAACCTAGTTACCTTGGGTCTCAGACCGCATGTCTTGTTGTTATACTTTGTCAGGGTAATCATGCAGGCCATATAGACCTCCCCCGATAGGGGGACTTACAGGGATTAAAGTGCTAAGAACAGTACTACTTAACACAACCTAGTTACCATGGGTCCCAGTCCGCATGTTTTGTTGTTATACTTTGTCAGGGTAATCATGCAGGCCATATAGACCTCCCCCGATAGCGGGAGTAACAGGTATTAAAGTGCTAAGAATAGTACTACTTAACACAACCTAGTTACCATGGGTCCCAGACCACATGTTTTGTTGTTATACTTTGTCAGGGTAATCATGCAGGCCATATAGACCTCCCCCGATAGGGGGATTTACAGGGGTTAAAGTGCTAAGAATAGTACTACTTAACACAACCTAGTTACCATGGGTCCCAGACCGCATGTCTTGTTGTTATACTTTGTCAGGGTAATCATGCAGGCCATATAGACCTCCCCCGATATGGAGAGTAACAGGTATTAAACTGCTAAGAACAGTACTACTTAACACAACCTAGTTACCATGGGTCCCAGACCGCATGTCTTGTTGTCATACTTTGTCAGGGTAATCATGCAGGCCATATAGACCTCCCCCGATAGGGAGAGTAACAGGTATTAAACTGCTAAGAACAGTACTACTTAACACAACCTAGTTGCCATGGGTCCCAGACCGCATGTCTTGTTGTTATACTTTGTCAGGGTAATCATGCAGGACATATAGACCTCC
Source organism: Bombina bombina (assembly GCF_027579735.1). Lineage (NCBI taxonomy): Eukaryota > Metazoa > Chordata > Amphibia > Anura > Bombinatoridae > Bombina > Bombina bombina. The sequence goes on along the minus strand of NC_069499.1, from coordinate 401,061,735 downwards.
CCTGATAGGGGGAGTAACAGGTATTAAACTGCTAAGAACAGTACTACTTAACACAACCTAGTTACCATGGGTCCCAGATTGCATGTTTTGTTTTTATACTTGATCAGGGTAATCATGCAGGCCATATAGACCTCACCCGATAGGGGGAGTTACAGGGATTAAAGTGCTAAGAATAGTACTACTTAACACAACCTAGTTACCATGGGTCACAGACCACATGTTTTGTTGTTATACTTTGTCAGGGTAATCATGTAGGCCATACAGACCTCCCCCGATAGGGGGAGTAACAGGTATTAAAGTGCTAAGAATAGTACTACTTAACACAACCTAGTTACCATGGGTCCCAGACCACATGTTTTATTATTTTACTTTGTCAGGGTAATTATATATATATCAAATCGATCTATTTATCTTCTATCGATTCTATCTAACTATCAATCTATGTATATCTATCTATCTATCAAATCTATCTCGTGGCCGGACTGATTTGAGACAGCCACTTGTGTTTAGGCCAAATTTGAAGTAGGAGGACAGACCAATCATCTTCTTCCATCTCCCTGTTCCAAAAATGCAGGCCATATAGACCTCCCCTGATAGGGGGAGTAACAGGTAGTAAACTGCTAAGAATAGTATTACTTAACATACCACGGGTCCCAGACCGCATGTCTTATTGTTATACTCTGTCAGGGAAATTATATATCTATCAAATCTATCTATTTATCTATCGAATCTATGTAACTATCAATCGTATCTATCAAATATAAATTGCATCTATTGATCTATGTAATTTGTATCTATCAAATGTATATTGCATCTATTGATCTATGTAATTCGTATCTATCAAATGTATATTGCATCGATTGATCTATGTAATTTGTATCTATCATATGTATATTGCATCTATTGATCTATGTAATCTATGTATCTATCTATCAAATCTATCTATCTCGTGGTTGTGCAAATGGACTGTTTGCAGTTGTTTGCGGTGCGTTACACGGGGAGTTTGGTCTGTCACTGTGAAATGGGCGTAACCCTTACACTACCTGATCGATACAAAATCATACCTTATGTTTTAAAGCACGTTATTCAAAAAAAAATTAGGAATGTTAGGTGATTAAGGCCCTTTATGGGTTAAAACCAGACTCTGCATCAACTTTGTAATTTTCCTTGGAAGTTTTGTCATGGATCCCCCTCCGGCATGCCACAGTCCAGGTGTTAGTCCCCTTGAAACAACTTTTCCATCACTATTGTGGCCAGAAAGAGTCCTTGTGGGTTTTAAAGTTCGCCTGCCTATTGAATTCAATGGCGGTTTGCGCGGTTCGCCGGTTCGTGAACAATAGCGGAAGTTCGAGTCCGCCATTCGCAAACCGAAATTTTAAGGTTTGCGACATCACTAGTGTTGAGCTGAATATGTTGTTATTATTGGTACATTTAAACCTACACTTCTAACCTTTTTGTCTGTTGGTCTAATTGTTTTCTCTAGCAGACTTTCTCTATCTATGTATTTGATTTCCTCAAAAGTTTTCTCAATTTTCCCGATTTCATATCCTTTTTGTCTAAATCTTTGTATCAGACCTTTTGACTGTTCTTCATATTCAGATAAATATGTGCAATTTCTCCATATACACAATAACTGGCCCTTTGGTATATTATTTTTCGAGGTATCATGATGACAGTTTCTTGAGTCTATATAGTTGTTAGAATCTACATTTTTGAAAATAGTTTGGGTTTTAATTTCATCATTTATAATTTATAATTCTATGTCAAGGACATTTATTTTCTGTCTACTATATTTATGTGTGAAGTGCAGTCGAAATTTATTTGTATTCATTTCCTCTATAAACATGTTCAAAAGTTCAATGTCCCCCTTCCAAATGAAAAACAGGTCGTCAATGTAACGCCTATAGAGCACAAGGCTCGCACTCCAGGGGTACTGTTCTAAAAAATCACCCTCAAACACCCCCATAAACAAATTTGCATAACTGTGTGCGAGCCTTGTGCCCATAGCCATCCCCTTGACTTGCAAGAAATAGTTATTCTTAAATTTAAAATAATTTTTCTCCAAAATTAATTTTATGCAATTTATTAAAAAAATCACTCTGTATTGTCGTCATCTTGTCATTACATTTAAAATATGATTTAATTGCTTCAGCACCTAAGTTATGTTCTATGTTAGTTTACAAAGAACTTACGTCACAAGTGACTAAAATAAAATTTCTTTCCCATTTTATATTTTTCATGATCTTAAGGAAATGTGTAGAATCTGAAAGATAAGATGGTAATTCTTTTACATAATTCTGTAGGAAGAAGTCAATATATTGAGATAAATTGGATGCGATGAAGTCAATGCCAGATATTATTGGACGCCCCGGGTTTCTTCTAGATTTTTGTGTATTTTTGGGAGAAAGTAGAATATTGGAGTTCTGAAATCTTTGATCATTAGAAATTTGTATTCTGGTTCTGTTAATAGATTAATTGTTTTTGCCCAATCTAACAGTTCTTTAAGTTTCACCTTATAATTGTCACCTGGGAAATTTAGAAGTTTCTTATATGTTGTAACGTCACCTAACAATCTATATGCCTCATTTAGATAATATGTGTTATTCATAATTACTACACCACCCCCTTTGTCCGCTTGTTTAATTATTATATCAGTCCGTAACTGTAGCTCTTTAAGTATTCTTTTATCTTTCAGACTTAAGTTACAATGTATGTTTTTTTAATTATCTATATCAATTTTGTCTAGATCCTGTTTCACTAATTTCTCAAATGATTATATGAAGTTACCCTTGTCTTGAGTGGGAAAGAATTTTGACTTAGACCTAAATTCTGTATATGTATATTCTCTATTTAGGACAGGTAATGTCTCCATTTGAGTCTTATAAGGGACAGGATTTTTAATAAAATACTTTTTCAGGGTTAGCTTTCTTACAAATTGATTAATGTTAATTAAATGTTCAAACTTATTTAATTTAGATGTTGGGGCGAATGACAATCCCTTATTTAGTATTCCTTCTTGTTATTTTGTCAGCGGTATATCACTGATATTAAAAATTCCTTTGTTAGGGATCTCACTTTCTGATCTATTTTTAGTCAGTCTTCTAATTCCTCTTCCTCTATTCCCTCTCTTCTCCTTTTTCCTTTTGGGGGGTCATGGGTTCTTTCTCAACCCACTTCTAAAAAACTCACAGCTGTTCCTGGTTTTGAAGGGGAATGCTCAATATACTCCATGTAATGTTTCAAATCTATTCTGAGCTGGGATTCGCCAGTTTTGTTGTACTGATTCCATTTTCTCAGGCAGTATTTAGAAGAAGAATCTGCCTGCGTTTTCTATGATCTTAGCAGAAGTAACTAAGATCCACTGGCTGTTCTCGCACATTAGTGTTATCAATAAGCCTGCTACCAGTCGCTTCTACTGCAGTTAAGGCTCATATATTACTTCAGCATTAACAGCATTAATCTCTATACCTTTATTGTACCACCCTCAATTGTTGTTTCTATTGTCCTCACACCATCCATACGGTTGCCTATCATTCTCTCTGTGATATTCTCTGTACCCATATTTATGATATTGTGGGTTGTACTCCCTAGAGTCAGAATAGTGTGGTTCCCTATTATAAAATGAATAATCTTCCCTATGTTAGGGATAGTGATGCTCCCTATAGTTAGGGTGTCTATAACTATTTTCATTACAATTCCGGTTTCCTATTCTCCATATGGGATTCTCTCATTCTCTATATTGTTGCCAATTCTGGTTCTTTATTCTTCCTGTAGAAGTGTCTCATTATCCATATTGTCTGGATTTCCATCTAGTGTGAGATCTATTCTCCCTATTATTTATTTTTATAGAGTCTTCAGTTTTATAATTATCTGACTGTTTTCTCTGGTCTAATTCTTGTGATTCTATTCTTGAAGACTCATCCTGTCTTTTCTGCAGTCTATTTTCTTTCTTTTTACTGAATAATATATTATTCTTTTTAGTAATATCACCCTGATCTTGTTCTATATTTTCTTCTATTTTGTAGTTATCCTGATATGTATTGATTGTTTTCCCATTTATTATTCAGTAAATCAGTATTTAATTCTCCTCATTTTTGGATGATCTCCCTTTGTTTAACTTGAAAGTTAGATTCCGTTCTCTTTCGCCTAGATTTAGAGTTCTGCGGCCAAAAGGGTGCGTTAGCTACGCCAGCTTTTTCCCCCCGCACCTTTTAAATACCGCTGGTATGGAGTGTGAACCTTGTGCTCTATAGGTGTTACATTGACAACCTGTTTTTTTTATTTTGAAGGGTGACATTGAACTTTTGAACATGTTTATAGAGGAAATGAATACAAATAAATTTGGACTGCACTTCACACATGAATGTAGTAGACAAAAAACAAATTTCCTTGACATAGAATTAGAAATTATAAATGATGAAATTAAAATCCGAACTTTTTTAAAAAAGTAGATTCTAACAACTATATAGACTCAAGAAGCTGTCATCATGATAACTGGAAAAATAATATACTAAAGGGACAGTTATTGCGGATACGGTGAAATTGCACAGATTTATCTGAATATGAAGAACAGTCAAAAGCTCTGATACAAAGATTTAGACAAAAAGTATATGACATCGAGAAAATTGAGAAAACTGTTGAGGAAATCAAATACATAGAGAAAGTCTGTTAGAGAAAAAAATTAGACCAACAGACAAAAAGGAGAGAAGTGTAGGTTTAAATGTACCAATAATAACAACTTATTCGGCTCAACACAAATTGTTTAAAAGGATAGTTAATAAACACTGGCACCTTTTATTGAAAGACCCTCTAATAGGATACTATTTGGGAAATAATCCCAGATTCATTTACAGGAAGGCTAGAACTTTAAAATCCCTGCTTGCTCCTAGTGAATATAAAGGTGAAAATAAGATGCTCAATAAGGGATTCATAGATCTAAAAAGAGAAAAAATAGAAGGTTTTTATCCATGTCACCATTGTAAGTCATGTAAATACAGTAGCAAACTCAAACAAATTAAATCAGAGAAAAGCGGGAAAGAAATTAAGATTACTGAAATTATTAGGTGCACAGACACCAATGTTGTATATCTTATACAAAGTGAAAGGGAACATTGAAAAGAAGCTTTTAAAACAAGAGGCGGAACTCATCTATAATTTTGGAACATTATCTCCCAAAGATCTGTATAGTGATTTAGATCTTAACTTTCTTATAGAATAAAGAATAGTACATCTTGATCAAATAGATTGAGCACCCCTATATAAGCTAATACAATAGCTACACAAACCAGTATATATATGTTATTCAGGGCTAATGTATTCTCAATTAAAGAATACAAATTTGAGACCTGATGGGTCAATCTGAACCTCAAGTTCCTTACATATGTGCCTTTCTTCCCATTGTAAACATTGTAAACACTATAATTTTGTATGCACTATTATCATAAGGTGTGTTGCCGAAGAGATCTGGCATATTATAAGGGACAAAACTATTCACCAATAGAATAACGGAGAATTTGCATTTTTTTAGATGCTATAGTATTTATTTAGTTATTGGTATTCTTATACACAAGCTGTGGCTGATAGATAACAGAGGACCTATTAGTTTTTTTGATATATAGTTTGTTATCTATCCATAATCATAGACGATAATCCATCCCAAATTCTAAAACTAATATGTATACTTTAAGAGCACATATCATACTTCGTGGCCATTGATGATCCACTCAGAGTTATTTTTGAGAGGTTAGTTAAAATGTCTATTATCTCGTTCCATCCTTTACATAAATAGATAAGAACATCAATAAAACATTATTGAGACAGTATAGAATAACAATTTAAGTATAAAATTAGAAAGTAAAGAAGACAGGCTGTTTGAAACATTTTATTTATTCTATTTAATCAATTCATTTTATTCACCTATTTTATTCATCCATTAGTATATTGTTCCACATATTAAATAATGTTGATACAATATGTCAAATAATGTTTCCTAAAAAATAGAACTAAGTGTATCCTAGTAGTTTGTATTTCTACCATTTGATTAATAACTATGTATGAAAAAGAATGTTGGGTCTTAGAACAGATCAGCAGAAAAACAGCAGCACCTTGTTAATGCAAAAAATCTTCCTTTATTGGTTTAACATCATGGCAGACAAGAGATACAACGTTTCAGTCATACACTGACCTTAATCATGTTCTAAATAACATCATAACTGCTCACACTTTATACCCTTAGTAAGAGGGGAGGGGCTCAATTACCTGGTTCAGGTGTAATCAAGTACATTCCTAAACTACATTCTCCCTCTAGTGGTTGTTAGCAGAGAGATCACTCTTCTTTAACCCTCAAAGACCTGTAAATACATACAATCTAAATTAAAAACAATATATAGCACTCATATATTAAAATTAAAAATACTTAAAACTAGCAATGTATTCAAAAAATGCAAAATTCTCAAAACTACATATATTGTCTAGTGTAAGTATATAACCCAAAAGGTACTATTGTATAGTTATAAGAGAGACTAGTACATTACAAGGTTACCCCCCCCCAATCTATTTCTTTATTCATCCCTACAGGTGCCATAGATTGTAGGGTGTATATCCAAAAAGTTTCCCTGGTTTTCAACAGTTTAACCCTATCACCCCCTCGCCTAGGTCTTTTAATATGTTCAATGATTTGAAACCTAAGTTGCGAGATTGAATGGCCAGCCTGGAGAAAATGACCAGATACTGGGGCTTCAAGATTTTTTGTACGAATATTGGATTTGTGTTCATTTATGCGATCCCTGGCCCTGCGTGTTGATTCCCCTACATAGATCTTGGAACAGGGGCATTTAATCAGATAAATAATGAAATCTGTATTACATGTATGGAATCCAGAAATATTATATCTCTTTCCCGTTAGGGGGTGTAGAAATATCTCACCCTTGATCATGCTGTTGCAGTTGCAGCATCCTAAACAAGTATAGCAACCCATCCGAGGACTACCAATATGTGTCTGTCTCAGACCCTTCTCTGGGCCAATGTCAGCCTTGACCAAAGTGTCCCTAATATTCCTACATCTCCTATAAGCTGGCATAGGGGGCTCTTGGAATTCCTTGATATGCTTATTTTGATCTTTTATCATCGGCCAATGTTTCCTGATTATACCATTTATTTTGTTGCTAAGTGGGTTAAACTCAGTAACAAATACAAGTCTCTCCTTTTTCTGAAATTTCCTATTTACATTAATTCCCTTAGGAACCAACTCCCTCTTCGTAACCTCTACTTCTTTAATTCGTCTATCAATAAGGGATTTAGGAAAACCCCTTTTGAGAAAACAATTGCCCATCTCTTTGAGTCTACAAGTCATCTTATCCTCATCAGAGACTATTCGCTTCACACGTAAAAGTTGGCTCTTGGGTAGACTTCTAATCAAGGATGGGGAGTGTGCACTATCAAATCTCAATAGACTGTTTCTATCACTCATTTTTTTGTACAAATCAGTTTTTAAAGACCTTCCATCCTTGATTATCAGTGTATCCAAGAAAGGCACAGATTCCTCACTAAGGTTCAATTGAAATTTTATAGATCTTGTTGAAATATTTAAATCTGCTACAAACTCACATAAGGAGTCAATGTCGCCCCCCCATATGCCAAACACGTCATCTATGTAACGAAACCAGCAAAGCCCATATTTCTGGAACATGCCATTAGTGTACACAAACTTCTCTTCATACATGTTCATATAGATGATGGCATATGTGGGGGCGACATTTGACCCCATAGCAGTCCCCTGACGTTGAATGTAAAATTGACTCTGGAAAAGGAAATAGTTACAATACAGAACTAGTTGCAACAACTCCATAATAAATTCCCTCTCATAGGTTGTCAATAAGCCACTGGATGTGATGGCCTGTCTAGTAGCATCCAACCCACTATTATGTGGCTACTAGGCTATAGGCTACTCACATCCAGTGTATAGAGAATAAATTTGTCACTCTGTAAAACTACCTCCTGTAATTTATGAAGGAAATCACCTGTGTCTTTAATATAGGATATAGCTGTAGTGACCAAAGGTCTTAATACCCTGTCCAGATACACAGATACATTAGTAAGGATGGAGTTGGTACTTGCCACAATTGGACGGCCTGGCGGTTTATCAAGATCTTTGTGTATCTTCGGCAATGTGTAAAAAACTGGTATGGAAAATTTGTCTGGAATCAAAAAGCTTTTCTCACTTCCAGTAATTAGACCATTACACATTGCCTTAGATACACATTTCTCAAGTTCTTTTTTAACTTCAAATGAAGGATCCCTATCCAGTGGCAAGTAAACATCCCCATCCTGTAACTGAGTCTTAATTTCTTGTACATAATAGCCCCTATCAAGTAACATGGTGGCCCCGCCCTTATCAGCCGGCTTACATATTATCTGATTGTTACTGCTAAGATCTTTCAATGCCTTAAATTCTGCTGATGTAAAATTAGGCTTAGTTTTACTTTTATTCAGTGCAACTTTGTTCTCCAGTAAACTTATATCCCTTAATACCAATTGAATAAAAGTTCCTATGCTGGAATTATGAATAACAGGGGTAAAACCACTCTTATTTTTAAGGTTTAATTTACCCAGTGTTAAATTGTTACTCAAATGAGACTTATTGCAGTATTCAGCAACGGTATTACCAAAAAATGCTTTCAGTTTTAGAGTCCTGAAAAAAGAATGGAGGTCTTTATGTAGATCAAAAAAATTACATTTAGACTGGGGGCAGAATGACAGTCCTTTCTCAATGACAACTTGTTCAGTGTCTGTCAAAATATGTCCAGAAATATTTACCCCTAGACCTATTTGGTCTTGTTGCGGGTTGTCCTCTGTGGCCGTTGTTTCTGCTGTACAGGCGCCTTGCTGGTTCCGGCTCCGGCGGTGCTTCCTTCCGCCTCGGTGTTTGCGCTTGAGTCCCCCGACGATGAGTCACCTGTCGATGATGTGGAGTGTCCACGCCGGTCACGTGCGCGTCGCTATCTTCTCCAATTGGTTCCTCCTTGGCGTCTACTGTTGTCATCCTGAGCGCCCGCTGTCCACCGGTACACATTTCCACTCCAGTAATCCTCCTCATCCCGGAGGAACTTCTGTCTTTTTCGGGCCTCAATAATTTTTTGAAGATCCGCAATATTAGCATTTGTTGTGGCTAACAATTTATCCATATCATCAGCGGACAACATGGACTTCAAGACCTCTTCCAGGTGTGTAATTTCAGTACCCTGCTTCTCCAAATCATACTGCAGATATTCAACGGTAAGCACTAAGAGATCCAATATTCGTACAAAAAATCTTGAAGCCCCAGTATCTGGTCATTTTCTCCAGGCTGGCCATTCAATCTCGCAACTTAGGTTTCAAATCATTGAACATATTAAAAGACCTAGGCGAGGGGGTGATAGGGTTAAACTGTTGAAAACCAGGGAAACTTTTTGGATATACACCCTACAATCTATGGCACCTGTAGGGATGAATAAAGAAATAGATTGGGGGGGTAACCTTGTAATGTACTAGTCTCTCTTATAACTATACAATAGTACCTTTTGGGTTATATACTTACACTAGACAATATATGTAGTTTTGAGAACTTTGCATTTGTTGAATACATTGCTAATTTTAAGTATTTTTAATTTTAATATATGAGTGCTATATATTGTTTTTAATTTAGATTGTATGTATTTACAGGTCTTTGAGGGTTAAAGAAGAGTGATCTCTCTGCTAACAACCACTAGAGGGAGAATGTAGTTTAGGAATGTACTTGATTACACCTTAACCAGGTAATTGAGCCCCTCCCCTCTTACTAAGGGTATAAAGTGTGAGCAGTTATGATGTTATTTAGAACATGATTAAGGTCAGTGTATGACCGAAACGTTGTATCTCTTGTCTGCCATGATGTTAAACCAATAAAGGAAGATTTTTTGCATTAACAAGGTGCTGCTGTTTTTCTGCTTCTCTGGATTCTACAAGGGACTATTGCAGGGTCCCTACAAGCGTGCACCAATTTGCCTGGGTACTAGTGCTGGGCCTTTACATTATATACTATCTTCTTAGAACAGATCCCCATTGAAAATCATCTGTGGACAGTTGTCTGTTAATTAAGAAAGGAAAATCATCAAAGGGTTAACAGGAAACCCTTCCATTAGGAAGACAGAGCTGGACGAGGTATTCTTGAGAAAGGCTCCTTTCTGAGATCTGAAACTTGTAAAAACCTATTCCAGCACAACGTAACCAGTCATAGGGCGACTGCAACAGGACTCCCAGGACCGCAGAATCAGTATAATATCAAATCCTTTTCTCTGAGAAAGAAGGCAAACTGAGGAGGCAGTAGGAGCTATAACTATCATCATAAAACTATCATCTGATAATTATTTGTTCCTTTTCAAAACAGTGCGCGCACTAGGAGAACATCGAGGATTGGCTACCGAGCACAAACATGACCCATTCGCGATCACAAACAGATAAAATCCCAGTGAGTATTGAAGGACTTGGAGCAGGTGAGCTGAAAAAACAGCCATTGGAACCGGAAAACTGGGTGAGTGAAAATCTACACTTAAAAACACAAAAAAACATTAACAGAAATAAGAGACACTTCCAGACTGAGGTGACAATTTGAAATATCAAATCAAAATTTGGATATACGAGTGTTGAATGATTAACAACCTAATGATTTCAATTAAATTGAAAATAAAGCGCAGGTACCTGACGGATACATATACAAAGAACTGTTGACATTCATGGATAAACGTATGTGAGGGCTCGCAATATATGTTTTAAAAAAAATATGAATTACTGGGTGTAATCCATTTTTGCAAATACTGTGTATAACCCATTTTTGTCATTTGGTATTTGTTTTATATTTGATTTTTGTGACATTTATGGCGTCATGAGAAGTTGCTCCAGACACAGAGATTTATTTTAAATTTAATTTTAAACCACAGAGTACTAAGACAGACACTGGTGTCTCCTAATCTTTGCTTTAAAAAGCTCTTTAGAATTGTGAGAAGGAATACATCTGTATTAGATATATCTGAATAGATATTTTTTCCACCAGTGTTGTAACAAATCTTTATTTAATTTTGATATCAGTCAGCTCTAATTATTTTATGTTTACTTTTAAAAGACATTTAATAATTAATCGTATAGTATAATTCAGAAACTTCAGACTGCCGTAGGCGCCACCTCCTTTTGTTTTTTGTTTGTCTGTTGAATTATTGCTGCACTCTTTGTGAGAAATGTGGCCAGTGAGGTTGGCTGTTCTTTTGTCTAGTAATATCAGTCATACACAAACTTTCTTTTGTTGATTTAATTTAGCCTATGGTCCAGGGCTTATCAGTGTTGTACTTACGAGCCTGTATCAATGCTGGATATCTTTTGAACTAATCCACTATACTCCTCAGCCCCTCACAAAGCTTTCTCATTTACAGTCTATTTAATACCCTCTTTTTCCCCTCATGCTGTCAGTATATTTATAAGAATCTTAGCATTTACTCTCCAAATAATATGTTAGTATATAGCAGGGTTATAACTGATATTTTTAACAATCTTTCTTTAAACTAAAACCCACAATCAAACATACATTTGCTAAGACAATAAAATTAATATAAATATCTCAATTCTTTATTATTAGTAAATAACTATGAACACATTGATATATATATTTGTAAGAATTAAAATATGAGTCAAAATTATACATGTTTAAAAACTATGTAAAATATGTGTAATAATCCAAGTAGATTATTTTCTGAAAAAAGGAGATGCAGACAACTCAGCTGCTGAACAAACTCAGGCTGAAGTAAAAAAGGTGTGTAACATTAGCTTTTAACCATAAACCACAACTTAGGTCATAGTATTTAAGCACTGTGTTTATTTTAATAAAGGATTTGCTAAACAAATGAGTAAAAGTCTTAATTCTCAATGCAATTGTTTAAACCCTTTATATAACATAACAAAACTGAGTACCCTGATATAGTAAAAATAAATATGCATAATAGAAAAAGTAAGAGCTCTAATGTGATGCAAAATAATCCTTAATAGAATAAACAAAGTTATGCACAAAAAATTACCTTTGAGTAGAATATCACTGAGTTTACAGGTCCGTTATCACAGCAAGTAGAACTTAAGAAAAAATGAGAGAGCAGGGATTACTCTCAAAGTTTGCAGAGCAGGAGTGAGCAGGAAGTGTGTTCACAGAGCTGAAGGAGAGAAGCCACACCCGGCTGCAGCTGATGATGTCAGAAGTGTCTCAGTAGAAGGCCTGTCAGATTTCACAGCACATCAGAGCAATAGAAGACTGAGGAATTCAAAATAACAAGCAATGACAGGAAGACACAGGTCAGTATTTATAGGGTGTCAGAATGAGCAGCCATAAGGGGTGGTAATATGACATACCCCCCCCCCCCCTCAAGGAACAACCTCCGGTTGAGAAGAAGAAGGTCGATCCGGGTGACGGCGGTGAAAAAGTGACACCAACCGAGGAGCATGCAAGTTCGTGGCAGGCTCCCAAGAGTCATCAGCAGGGGTAAACCCCTTCCATCTTATGAGATATTGCAGAACCCCACCTACTCTTCTAGAGTCCAAAACAGTTTGAATCTCATACTCAACCTCAGGTTGTACAATGGTCGAAGTCGATGCAGGAGAAGATGTGTCCAAACGTAATGTGGCAGGTTTCACCAATGACACGTGAAAGGTGGGATGAATTTTAAAATGTGCAGGCAAGTCCAAAGTAACTGTATTCGGGTTCTTTAATGCTGTAATAGCGTATGGACCTATAAACAGTGGACTTAGTTTCCTCGAAGGAGCGGATAAGCGTAAGTGTTTGGTGGACAACCAGACCTTTTGTCCAACCTTATACACAGGTGAAGGCCTTTTTCTTAAATCATAATAACGTTTATGAGAATTTTGAGCTACTTCAATATTATCCTTGATAATAGCAAACTTCTCCGAAATAGAATTGAGAGTATCATTCACCGCTGGACAGGTGCTAGTCATATCAGAGAATACATGAAATGAAGGATGAATGCCATAGTTAATAAAGAATGGTGTTTGTTGGGTGGAGGTATTCATAGTGTTATTGTATGAAAATTCCGCAAGAGGTAAATAAGTTGACCAATCTTGCTGTTGGGAAGAACAGAAACACCGGAGGTACTGTTCGAGCCACTGGTTAGTGCGCTCCGTCTGTCCATTTGTTTGTGGGTGGTAAGAAGTACTGAGCCTCTGTTGAATATGAAGTGTAGAACATAATTCCCTCCAAAATCTGGAAGTAAATTGTGATCCCCTGTCTGAAACAATAGATGTTGGTAAACCATGCAACTTGATCACTTCTTTTATCAAAAGATCACTAGTTTGTTTTGCTGTGGGTAAAGAGATGCAAGGAATGAAATGAGCCATCTTGGAAAATTGATCCACTACTACTAAAATGGTAGTGTAATTGGAAGATTTGGGTAAATCCACAATATAGTCCATTGAAATGTTTGACCATGGTTTACTGGGCACAGGGAGAGATAACAGCAATCCATAAGGTTTGCCTCTTGAGTATTTTGATGTTGCGCAGGTGGTACAAGTAGAGACGTAAGTTTTAACATCCTTATTACATGTAGGCCACCAAAAAGATCTCTTTAGTAGAGATAATGTCTTAGTTACTCCTAAATGACCTGCTAAAGTGGAATCATGTACCATCTGGAGAACAGTGGGTCTACAAGATTTTGGAATATATATCTGGTTGTTATATAAAAGAATACCATTAGAATCTTGATGCAACAGATGCATTGGTTTCTCTGTGTCACTACGTTGTAACTGTTTTAAAGAAGAAGGTGTAAGTTGTAGAATACCTAAGAAACAATCTTCTGGAATGATATGTTGATGTGGTGGTGCGTAGCTGGGTTTATCAGGCAACCTGGATAGGGCATCTGCTTTACCATTATTTCTTCCCGGTCTATAGCAAATAACAAAGTTAAACCGTGAGAAGAAAATACTCCACCTCACCTGACGGGCAGACAGTGTTTCACAAGTTTGCAAATATTGCAAATTTCTATGATCAGAATAGATTAAAACTGGTTCAGTAGTACCCTCTAGTAAATGCCTCCATTGTTCAAAGGAGGCTTTTATAGATAGGAGTTCTTTTTCGCCTACTGAATAATTCATCTCCGCAGCTGAAAGAACTCTAGAAAAAAATGCCACAGGATGAAGTACTTGGGTAGTGGAATTTTTTTGTGACAATACAGCTCCTAATGCATATTCTGATGCATCTACCTCCAAAGTAAATTGCAACAATGGGTCTGGGTATTGCAAAATAGGGCCAGAAGTGAAGCTAGATTTTAGGAATTCAAAAGCGCTTTGAGCTTCTGAATGCCATTTGAAAGTGTTTTGTACTTTAGTGAGATTAGTCAAAGGTTTTGCAATGTCAGCAAATTTATTAATAAACTTGCGGTAGTAATTAGCAAAACCTAGGAAACGTTGTAATTGTTTCCTAGTCCGAGGTTGTGGCCAATCTTGAATAATTTTCACCTTATTCTGATCCATCTTAATACCAGATGGTGAAATTTGATAGCCTAGGAAGGTAATCTCTGATGAGTTAAAAATACATTTTTCTAATTTGGCAAACAAATGATGAGCTCTTAAACGGGATAAAACTGAACGAACATGTTTTATGTGTTCATCCAAGTTCTTAGAAAAGATCAGAATATCATCCAAATATATGATGATGTGTCTAATATATCTCTAAAAATATCATTTATGAAATTTTAAAATGTGGCTGGGGCGTTACATAGCCCGAATGGCATGACTTAATATTCAAAGAGACCGTAACGGGTCCTAAAAGCTGTCAGCCATTCATCTCCCTCTTTCATTCTGATCAGGCTATATGCACCACGTAAATCAAGCTTTGTATATATGGTGGCGCCTTGCAATCGTTCTATAATCTCTGGAATGAGAGGTAATGGGTAACGATTCTTTTTGGTACATTTATTCAGTTGACGATAATCAATTATTGGACGTAATGAATTATCCTTATTACGTACAAAAAACATTCCAGCACCTGCTGGTGAGGTAGATGGCCTAATAAAACCTTTTTTTAAGTTATCATCGATATACTCTTTAAGATGGTTTAATTCAGATTTAGATAAAGGATAAATTCTCCCTATAGGTACTGTGCTACCAGGTAATAACTCAATTGGACAGTCATACAAACATCACTAAAATCCGAATAGTGAGATGGTAATGAGAGTGAGGATGTATGTAGTATGTGATGATTTTGTAAACAGGTATTTTTACAATAACCAGAATCAAGTTTTATAGATAATGTTTGCCAATCAAAGATAGGGTTATGTTTTACTAACCAGTTCATACCTATGACAACTGGAAACAGAGGTGAGGGTATTATGTCAAAAGACATGTATTCAACATGTGTCTGATTGCAAGTCACCAGTAGAGGTATAGTCTCATGTGTAACTGGACCAGTACTAATTGTGTTACCATCTATGACACGTATAGAAACAAGTTTTTCTTTTGCTATATGTGGTATTTTATTTTTTTCAATTAAACTTATGTCTATATAACAACCAGTTGCCCCAGTATCCACGATGGCCTCAATATTCAGTCGTCTTTGATCCCACTGCAAAGATAGAGGTAGTTTTATAAACATCTGATCTGAAAGAGAAGTACAGACAGTAGTGTTAGTAGTGATGGTTTTACCTGACTTCTGTTTTAGAAGATTAGGGCAGTCTCTCAGAATATGTTCTTTAGAACCACAATACATGCAGAGATGATTCAATCTCCTTCTATTCTTCTCCTCTTGAGTTAGGGGTCCACGTAATACCCCTAAATCCATAGGTGTTTTAGTAGATGTGGCTGGAGCAGGGTTAGGAATACTGTTGTATCTTTTGCTAGATGACTCATAAGAAAGTTTCTCAACCCTTCTTTCCCTATATCTCCTATCTAATTTTATTGCTAAATCATATAGGGCATCTAAGGATACAGGTAAGTCTAATCTAGCAAGTTCATATTTTAGGGATTCATTTAAGCCCAAGCGAAATTGATTTCTTAAAGAAACTTCATTCCATTCAGAATCCCTGGCATACCGTTTGAACTCAGTAATAAAGTCCTCCACAGGTCTTTTAGCTTGTTTTAAATTTCTTAGGGCTTTTTCAGCTGTTGCCTGTCTATAAGGATCCTCATACAATGCTGACAATGCATCAAAAAAGACCTGAAAATTATTTAGTATTGGATCTTGTGATTCAAAATAACTATCAGCCCACGCACGGGGTTCTCCCCTTAAATAAGTTATGATAGTTAAAACCTTCTGTTTATCAGTACTATATGTTTTTGGTTTTAGGGAAAAAAGGAGTAGACAGGCGTTTTTAAACTCCCTATACTTTGATCTATCACCAGTAAAAATTTCAGGGTGTAACACCTGTGGTTCAGGTGTAGTAGCTGACATTTTAACTGCAATTTCCTGAGAAATAAAGGCTCTTAGATTTTGTATATCTAATTGAGTCTCTCTGAGACCTTGGCTTATATTATCAACTCTTTGGGATAATGTATAAACTGCTTGAGCGAGTTCAGCTGGGTCCACTTGCATTTTTTAGGCTTGTTATTATGTAATAATCCAAGTAGATTATTTTCTGAAAAAAGGAGATGCAGACAACTCAGCTGCTGAACAAACTCAGGCTGAAGTAAAAAAGGTGTGTAACAGTAGCTTTTAACCATAAACCACAACTTAGGTCATAGTATTTAAGCACTGTGTTTATTTTAATAAAGGATTTGCTAAACAAATGAGTAAAAGTCTTAATTCTCAATGCAATTGTTTAAACCCTTTATATAACATAACAAAACTGAGTACCCTGATATAGTAAAAATAAATATGCATAATAGAAAAAGTAAGAGCTCTAATGTGATGCAAAATAATCCTTAATAGAATAAACAAAGTTATGCACAAAAAAATACCTTTGAGTCTATTATATAATAGAGTGAGCAGGAAGTGTGTTCACAGAGCTGAAGGAGAGAAGCCACACCCGGCTGCAGCTGATGATGTCAGAAGTGTCTCAGTAGAAGGCCTGTCAGATTTCACAGCACATCAGAGCAATAGAAGACTGAGGAATTCAAAATAACAAGCAATGACAGGAAGACACAGGTCAGTATTTATAGGGTGTCAGAATGAGCAGCCATAAGGGGTGGTAATATGACAATATGCTATGCCAAGCTCATGCAAATCTATCTTTAAAACCAGCCTTAATCACAATTGAACTTCATTCAATTAACACAATGAGGCTAAATATAAACCACTAAACATTCAGACTGGCACAATTCTAAACAGTGCTTATATCAAATAATACTTCAATATATGTATACTCAGCTATTTAGCTAAAATTTGATTCTAATACAATTCTAACTTGGATACTAAAGTACATATATTCTCAATATGAACAGTTATTTAAATGTCTATTTATTTAGATTGGAGCAATTCTTATTTGTTTCTAATTAAAACCAATTCTAAGATAACTATATATATATATATATATATATATATATATATATATATATATATATATATATATATATATATATATATATATATATATATATAGTCCATGTAGAAAATAAGGTAACAGCACCACAGCACACAATCTTCTTTTAAAGGTGAAAAATCTTTATTTGAGGTTTAGCAACCAGTAAAAAAGCGACGTTTCGGACCTACATAGTCCTTAATCATGCATAAGTTAAAATCAAACAAACAGACTTTAAAAAGGGTATCTGGACCAATCATGCTTCAATTCTCAGTGTTAATTGGTTTAACCCATACCTATCCAGGTTTGTAAATTTCAACAACACAGTGACCTCTAGTGGTACCAGAATATATTCCATCATTTAAAACCATTATAAAAACAAATACAAATCATAATCTCTATTCAGACCATATGGATGTAATGTGTTCAGACGTTTAATCCACCATACTTCTTTCTGTTTTAGTTTTAGTTCCCTATTACCCCCTCTTCTATGATGGGGGATATGGTCAATCACTTGAAAGCGAAGCTGGCTTACTGTATGGCCCATATTTGTAAAATGTGCTGATACTGGAAGTGACATATCTTTTGATTTAATGGATGCTTTATGTTGACTAAACCTATCCCTGGCGGCTTGGGTGGTCTCGCCAATGTAACAAAGGCCACATGGGCATTTAAGTAGGTAGATTGCATAGTTAGTTTGGCATGTATATAACCCATTGATTGTATATTGCTTTCTTTTGTCATTTTGTGCTAAGAATTTCCCTTTAATAACTGAATTACATTGAGCACAGTGTAAGCAGGGGTAACAGCCTTTATTAGGGGTAGTTAAGTAATTTACATCAGACATTTTAGTTGTACCTATGTCAGCTTTTACTATGTGATCCCTAAGATTTTTTACCCTTCTATATGATGGCATAGGAGGGAGTTTAAATGATTCTATCTCTGGATTATATTTTGACAAAAGGTGCCAGTGTTTTCTTACTATTCTAAAGATGTCATTACTCTTGTCACTGTATTCCATTGAAAGCACTAATCTATCTGTTCCTTTCTCTGTTGGTTTTTTATCATGTATTCTATCCAAATCCTGAATGTTTTTAGCGATATTTTCTTTTGGATATCCTCTTTGGATAAATTTATTGCCCATAGACACTAGTCTTTCTGGCAATACTTTTTGATCTCTAACTATTCTTTTAGTACGCAAAAGTTGACTCCTGGGTATGGATTTAAAAACAGTATCAGGATGGAAACTTTCATATCGCAGCAGAGTATTTCTATCTGTGGGTTTTACATATAGATCTGTACTTAATGTATTTCCATGTCGATATACAGTTGTATCCAGAAAGTTTTTTAGACACAGGCTCAGAAGGCGACACCGGAGGGGAGGGCGGAAGCACCGCCGATCAAAGGGAGTACAAGATGCACACACGGAGTTCCTGGAACCAGCAAGGGCAGCCGCAGCGGTCACGGAGAGGAGCCAGACATCGCAGGGGTATGAGAAAGCAACAATAGAGGTAAAAAAGTTGCCGGTTGTTAACCCCTTACTGTTTAACAAAAATGAACTGCCTGTTACTAACTTCATAAAGGGAAATGAATGGAACGAACTGTCTAATATTGCTAGTACTCCAGTGTTATCTGAAAATCCACTTGAGGGAAATGAACTGCCTGAGATTAACCTCTTAGAGTGTGGTATAATAAGGGAAAATGAACTGCCTGAAATTAACTCCCTAGAATGTGACATAGCAGATAGTACACTGTCTGAGTTTATACCAGTGATACCCAATGCTAGTCCACAGGCAAATGTTGAAACTAATCTGGTTATTAATATCTCTAAATATAAGCTTACAGATAATGAGCATAGCTTATTAATGAAGGGCTTGTCATACTGTCCAGTGAAAGATTGTGATGAGTTTGAAATTGATAAAGATCTATACAAATTTTTCAGACTGCTAAGGTTGAAAACAATATATGGTGGTAAAAATGTAGCCAATGTAAGTGAAACTAATGCAATAAATGAAGATGATATGCAGAGTGAATGTTTGAATTTGAAAAAGTTAAATCTGCACAAAAAATCTTCATATGTACCTCCAACAAGCAACTCAGGTGTAGAAACATTTGTTAAATTTGTTCAACAAGATGTTGCTAATCTAATGAAAAAAACTAGATTAAATCCTTACACAAAACAACATAACCTCACAAAAGGGGAATGGGAGGCTATATCTACTTTGAAAAATAACAAAAATATCACCATAAAAAATGCTGACAAGGGCGGAGCAATAATAGTGTTAGACACTGACTATTATGTGCAGGAGATATTACAACAGCTGTCAGATGGAGGGGTTTATGAAATACTGGATCATGATCCTCTTAAAGAAATACAAAGAGAGCTTAAGGGCATATTAGATAGAGCTTTGACACATAACATTATTTCTAAACAGGTCTATGATTTTTTGTATAACAAATACCCTATAACACCAATTTTTTATACATTACCCAAAGTCCATAAAAGCTTATTACATCCACCAGGACGCCCTATTGTGGCCTGTACCGATTCTATTTTTTCTAATATCTCTATCTTTCTGGACAAAGTCCTCTTTCCATTTGTCAAACAGCAAAAATCCTTTATTAAGGATACAAATGATTTTCTTTCAAAACTTATGGGGATTGAAATAGAGGATACTTGGTTAATTTTTTCACTGGATGTGGTAAATTTATATACCTCTATTCCCCATGAGGCAGGCCTATTGACTGTGAAAAGCTTTTTGAGTGACAGTGGCTTATATAATCTATCTCAGATTGATTTTTTTGATGACATGCTAAGACTTGTCCTATATTGCAATTATTTTCTCTTTCAAGACACTTACTACATGCAAAAGCGGGGAACAGCCATGGGCTCCAATGTAGCCCCCTCATATGCCAATTTGTTCATGAGTGGCTTTGAGAACAAATTTGTCTACACTAATCAGCCATTCATCAGCCATTGTAAGCTGTGGCTAAGGTATATAGATGATATTTTTGGCATATGGGGGGGCTCATTGGAGTCCCTGATACAGTTTGTTGAGGATATCAATGCCTCCATGACAGGCCTAAGATTTACCCTTACTTACTCTATCCAAAAGATTAACTTTCTGGATACAACTGTATATCGACATGGAAATACATTAAGTACAGATCTATATGTAAAACCCACAGATAGAAATACTCTGCTGCGATATGAAAGTTTCCATCCTGATACTGTTTTTAAATCCATACCCAGGAGTCAACTTTTGCGTACTAAAAGAATAGTTAGAGATCAAAAAGTATTGCCAGAAAGACTAGTGTCTATGGGCAATAAATTTATCCAAAGAGGATATCCAAAAGAAAATATCGCTAAAAACATTCAGGATTTGGATAGAATACATGATAAAAAACCAACAGAGAAAGGAACAGATAGATTAGTGCTTTCAATGGAATACAGTGACAAGAGTAATGACATCTTTAGAATAGTAAGAAAACACTGGCACCTTTTGTCAAAATATAATCCAGAGATAGAATCATTTAAACTCCCTCCTATGCCATCATATAGAAGGGTAAAAAATCTTAGGGATCACATAGTAAAAGCTGACATAGGTACAACTAAAATGTCTGATGTAAATTACTTAACTACCCCTAATAAAGGCTGTTACCCCTGCTTACACTGTGCTCAATGTAATTCAGTTATTAAAGGGAAATTCTTAGCACAAAATGACAAAAGAAAGCAATATACAATCAATGGGTTATATACATGCCAAACTAACTATGCAATCTACCTACTTAAATGCCCATGTGGCCTTTGTTACATTGGCGAGACCACCCAAGCCGCCAGGGATAGGTTTAGTCAACATAAAGCATCCATTAAATCAAAAGATATGTCACTTCCAGTATCAGCACATTTTACAAATATGGGCCATACAGTAAGCCAGCTTCGCTTTCAAGTGATTGACCATATCCCCCATCATAGAAGAGGGGGTAATAGGGAACTAAAACTAAAACAGAAAGAAGTATGCTGGATTAAACGTCTGAACACATTACATCCATATGGTCTGAATAGAGATTATGATTTGTATTTGTTTTTATAATGGTTTTAAATGATGGAATATATTCTGGTACCACTAGAGGTCACTGTGTTGTTGAAATTTACAAACCTGGATAGGTATGGGTTAAACCAATTAACACTGAGAATTGAAGCATGATTGGTCCAGATACCCTTTTTAAAGTCTGTTTGTTTGATTTTAACTTATGCATGATTAAGGACTATGTAGGTCCGAAACGTCGCTTTTTTACTGGTTGCTAAACCTCAAATAAAGATTTTTCACCTTTAAAAGAAGATTGTGTGCTGTGGTGCTGTTACCTTATTTTCTACATGGACTGTATACACTGGAGTTTGGCTGATACTCCTTGGTAACGTGCACACAGGTGGGAAAGAAACTTTACTAAAACCTATGGTGCTGGATTCAACTCACTTACTTCTTATATATATATATATATATATATATATATATATATATATCCTATATTTTGCACAGATTAATTATTTAGCATGCAAGATACAAACTTAGCCTTATACCAGATTATGAGCACAGTTAAAATACTGAGTGCTCTTTAAAAAAAAATTTTTTGCTATAGCAATCTCTTAATACATTACCAATTTGAACCAAATTGTAGCGGTCTTTAGGTCATCTCATTTAAAGGAAAGTTATTGTATAGATCAGGGATAAGCTTCCAGTTCCTTGCTGAAGTGAAATGTATTTCCAGGCAGCCAAAATCAAAAACACTTAGTCTCAGCAAGTCACAAAAAAAACTGTCCCCTTTGCATTGACTAATCCTGCTATATAATCATTGATGACCTAGTTCGTTCACGTCCTTTGCTTGTCCCTTCTGATTGGTTCACCCTGTGAATGCAGGTTGCCAAGGAGATGCATTCTTTAACAGCCAATCATCTCCTGGCTGTAATACCTGTGTCGCAACACCATACCTTGTCCATCGGGTGGCAGCATTACAAAAAGACACAGCAATACATTTACTACCCAACATTGAAAGAAAATATTTATTTAAAATGTGTAATAAATGCCATAATTTCCTTACATTAATAAGTTATATGTTTGTATGCATTGGACTAGGTCACAATATTTATTCTGATTATTTTGACATGAAACACAGTATGCCCTTAACACCATTATATTATATTAAAACAATTTATACTGCCAATTATTCTGAAATTAATGGCATTTATACATTCTGTTATATATGTTTTCACATAATATAGTATGTTCTATGTCTCCGACAATTTCTGCATATATGAATTGATGCCTGCAATAGAAAGGCAAATAATTGTTAGAAATGGTTCAAGCACTCATATGTCTATTCACTGCAACAAATCTTCATTTAATATAATATGTTTCAGTTTCATATATATACATATATGGGTTATTTGAATTATTTCTTTTTTTAGGATAATATATTTTTATTTATGTCACCCAAGGGCTGCAGATGCTAATTTGTTTGGTTCCTGCACATGGAATTTTTCATAGGAAACAATTTACACAGAGCTGTGAAATGTCTCTGTTTGTTAATTTGGTTTTTGACCTCCTGCAGTGCTGTTAGCTTCAAAGCCTATGGCCTAGATTTAGAGTTTGGCGTTAGCCGTCAAAACCAGCGTTAGAGGCTCCTAATGCTTGTTTTTTACGGACTCCGGTATTTAGAGTTTAGTTACCGACACTCAAAAATCAACGCTCAAATCTCTACCGACAGCTCAAACCCAGTAGTTAACATATACCGACAAAATAAACATCCACGAATCACAAAACAAATATTACACAAACTACACTTACACTCATACAAACACTACACTATATTTATTTTTCAGATTTAATAATTTTTCATCAAAATACAAAGGATCAAAGTTGCGAGATCTCGGGTGTTAGAAAAAAAACAACACAAATCCATTTTGCCATTGACTTACATTGACACACGGGAAAAGACCCTCATATAGCTACATCTAACTAATAAGATTATCACAAACATACACTCATCGATGCATACAAACAATATACACCACATGACATACACAAAAAAGTTATTTATTACAAAATGAACACGATTTAGTTACTTTTTCACACAAGCTCATGACGTCACTCACTTTACGAGGAAAACCAGTCTTTGAAAAAAAAATTAGCAAAATTTAGAGCCTCCATTGACTTCTATGGGGAAGACGTGCTCGTGCACGCGAAAGACAGATTTCCCTAACGCACGCAAATAGCGTAGACCTAAAAACTCCAAATACCAGCGCTAGAAATAGGAAAAAAATACATGCTTTTCTGCGTTAGACCCAGCTATGACAAATAGATCAAGAAATGCCTATTTCCCTATGGTGTACTTATGGATTTTACTTATTGAATATTCACAACAGCATTAAATTGTTTCATACTTTTATATTACATCAACTACAAATCAACATCACTAGTATTATTATTATTCAGTATTATTGAGATTTGAATGGGACGCATACAATATTGACAGCTCGGCAATCACTTATATATACAATACTACAGATGACAGCCGGAAGTTATTCAGTATTAGTGCGATTTTAATGGGACGCATACAATATTGACAGCTCGGCAATCACTTATATATACAATACTACAGATGACAGCCGGAAGTTATTCAGTATTAGTGCGATTTTAATGGGACGCATACAATATTGACAGCTCGGCAATCACTTATATATACAATACTACAGATGACAGCCGGAAGTTATTCAGTATTAGTGCGATTTTAATGGGACGCATACAATATTGACAGCTCGGCAATCACTTATATATAAAATACTACAGATGACAGCCAGAAGTTATTCAGTATTATTGAGATTTGAATGGGACGCATACAATATTGATAGCTTGGAAATCACTTATATATACAATACTACAGATGGCAGACAGGAAGTTCTGAATTATTATTGCGATTTGAAAGGGACACATACAATATTGACAGCTCGGCAATCACTTATATATACAATACTACAGATGGCAGACAGGAAGTTCTGAATTATTATTGCGATTTTAAAGGGACGCATACAATATTGACAGCTCGCCAATTACTTATATATACAATACTACAGATGGCAGATGGGAAGTTCTGAATTATTATTGCAATTTTAAAGGGATGCGTACAATATTGACAGCTCGCCAATCATTTATATATACAATACTACAGATGGCAGATGTTACTTTATCGTTTACAAACATTGTTGCAGCAACATTGATCGATCACATTCGATGCACATTATACACAACTATGCACTTTCATTCATGTTAGCCTGGACGTGTGCTTGTTACTATAAGATCGCGTTTAAGAAATATTGATTACGCATATGATCAAACATTACAAACATGCACTGTATGTGTGATATTTGACACTTTCACATTGAGATTCATTGTGGGAAAACAACATTTCAGCAAACAACAAAAAAACGCCCACTGTGAAAGCATTCACTCCCGCTCACATACAAACAAGTGAATACAATCAGCAATCATTACAAACTCACTACCATTGGACTAATTGTACTATAAATCCCCCAAACAACATGGCCAAAGCATCACTTGTGATCCACATCAGATCAAGTGCATACCTTGTTACGCTGTTTTGAAAGATGGATGACAATGACATGGTAGACACTGCTGGTGCTGCTATTGGCAAACTAGCTGTTGATCGAATTAGGCAGCCTCGGCGGCTCAGACTGAGATGAAGGGGTCGTCTGGTTCGAGGTCCTCGTGTCTACAGGGTGAGACCCACCTTGGAAAACATGAGCGACTTTGAGGTTTATGATAAGTATCGGCTCAATCGCGAACAGCTCATTGGCCTTTACAATCTTCTTAAACCTCATTTGGAGCCACGTATAAGAATAAGGACTGCTGTTCCCGCCATGAGTAAAATGCTAAGTTGTCTATACGTCCTGGCCTCCGGGAGTTTTTAATCCGGAGAAATGTACATGCATGGCCTGGCTCAAGGTACATTCTCTGTGGTGTTTGATAACTTTCTGGACGCCATGGTATGTATCAGTAAGCAATACATAGGATTCCCACAGAATGATGGTGATTGGAGGCGCCTGAAGCGGGAATTCTTTGATATTGCTCAATTGCCCAATGTCTTGGGAGCCATAGATTGTACCCACATTGTGCTGCGTGCTCCAATTGATGACTTGCCCTTCAGAAATCGCAAACATTTTCATAGCCTCAACGTGCAGTATGTTTGTGACGCACAGATGAGGATTATGCATGTGTGTGCGAATTTTGGAGGAGCTTGTCATGATGCCCGCATCCTCGCTCAGTCGTCCCTGTGGAGACCGTTTGAGAAAAGACAAATGCCCCCTGGTTAACTCGTTGGTGAGTATTTGTGCACAACATGGTTAATTAGTTTGACAATTGCCACTGTAGTTTTAAAATGTTAGAGTAATGTTCAGCTATAGGATGCAATTTAACCATTTATTTTTATTTCCGCAAATGTCTAGTTTTAGTTCAATGCAGATATGTAGCATGTCTTACCTTAAATGCTCAGATAGAGAATGCAATGTAACCATTTATTTGCCATTTTACACAAGGTCTGGTTTAGGAGAAATACGCATATGTAGCATGTCTTAGCTGAAATTGGAAGATATTAGCTAATGCAATTTAACCATGTCATTGTCTCTTTCCGCTAATGTCTAGTTTTAGTTCAATGCAGATATGTAGCATGTCTTACCTTAAATGCTCAGAGAATGCAATGTAACCATTTAGTTTTTATTTTACACAAGGTTTGGTTTAGGAGAAATATGCATATGTAGCATGTCTTAGCTGAAATGGGAAGATATTAGCTAATGCAATTTAACCATGTCATTGTCTCTTTCTGCTAATGTCTAGTTTTAGTTCAATGCAGATATGTAGCATGTCTTACCTTAAATGCTCAGAGAATGCAATGTAACCATTTAGTTTTTATTTTACACAAGGTTTGGTTTAGGAGAAATACGCATATGTAGCATGTCTTAGCTGAAATGGGAAGATATTAGCTAATGCAATTTAACCATGTCATTGTCTCTTTCCGCTAATGTCTAGTTTTAGTTCAATGCAGATATGTAGCATGTCTTACCTTAAATGCTCAGAGAATGCAATGTAACCATTTAGTTTTTATTTTACACAAGGTTTGGTTTAGGAGAAATACGCATATGTAGCATGTCTTAGCTGAAATGGGAAGATATTTGCTAATGCAATTTAACCATGTCATTGTCTCTTTCTGCTAATGTCTAGTTTTAGTTCAATGCAGATATGTAGCATGTCTTACCTTAAATGCTCAGCGAATGCAATGTAACCATTTAGTTTTTATTTTACACAAGGTTTGGTTTAGGAGAAATACGCATATGTAGCATGTCTTGGCTGAAATGGGAAGATAGATAATAATATTGAACTAGATTATTCTTGTAAAAATAAAACATTTGTTAGTGGATTATCATGTACACAAACGTTTTTTGGACTCAAAATACTATTTTGAGGATTCAGTTTGAATTATGTTCTGTTCATCATTTATAGGTGATTCTGGGTACATGAGCCGGCCTTGGCTTATTACCCCCTTGCGTAGCCCGACTGATGTGTCTGAGGAGCGCTACGATAGGGCTCATAAGAGAACCAGGGCGGTGGTTGAACGAATCTTCGGGCTCCTGAAGATGAGGTTCAGGTGCCTGGACAGGTCGGGAGGAGCCCTCCAGTACAACCCAAAGAAGGTAGCTAAGATCGTTATAGCCTGTAGTGTCCTGCATAATATTGCACAGCGGGCTGGGATGCTGCAGGACGTCCAGGCGCACCGAAACCTCCTCAGAGAGGAGGAGGATGATCCTGTTGTAGAGGGGCCATTCCGGGACGAGGGGCTCAATGTCAGAGCAGACATCATCAACCGCCACTTTAGACGGTAAATAATAGAAGTTAGACTGGAGTATTGTCAATAGATGTGAACTCTAGGGAAATGACAAGTAGAGAATTGTGCAAACATGTTAGGATTGTTCATCAAATGCTAAAAATGTGTTTCATTTATTAATATAGGTGATGCTCTGGTCATTGGGTCCTGTAGCGAGTCTTTGCCACCTGGTTTTTAATGAGGACATCAGCTGGTAAGTATAGATGTATGGACTGTTGCTGGCATGAATTGTACACAAATACATCATATGGCATACATTTTCAAAAATAGTATTTAGTTTACACATTACTTAAAATGTAAATACTCAGCAAGGGATCCTCTAGCATAACTATCCTCTAGCATGACTATGGTTCAATGTCACACATTAGAGGTTAGTTCTGCTCAATATGACTCATCTTCACACTTCATAGAACATAACACAAGATGTTACACACGCTTAGTAAGCTAGTGACAGAAATTGATTCAGAAATGGGGGGTGGGAGAGGGGTACAGAACTGATTCACACACTTGTATTAGTAATTTTAATAAAAAAATTATGCCATTAGGGAGATAACTTCATGTAAAGACTGAAAGGGGAAGAATTCGAAGAATGACAGTGAAGAATTCCCAGACTGACAGTGGAAAAAGACAAGATTGAAATTGAAGAATACCAATGGGATCATGTCTGGCATTATCTTTCAAATCTGCTGACCTTGAAAAGCATACAAAGACATGTTCACATGGCAAGTGCCAACTATTTGATAGAATAAGGCTGTGGAGGCATTCTATTGGAGACACTTAGATGATTTTCTAATTTTTAGATTGGTATTTCAGTCCTCTATTTATGAAATGATGAATAAGACACCTATTGAAGATCAACTGTTGACCCCTGAATTGACTTTCAAAGACCATGCATTATCCAGGTTGGTTTACCAATGCATGCTAGTTAAGAATCACAGGAAGAATGTCGAATATTAGTAGCTTACATACATTAGTCATACTTAGTTCATAATTAGATATTTAGGTATCACAATCAGGCACTTAGATGTTTTTCTAATTTCTAGATTGGTATTTCAGTCCTCTATTTATGAAATGATGAATAAGACACCTATTGAAGATCAACTGTTTACCCCTGAATTGACTTTCAAAGACCATGCATTATCCAGGTTGGTTTACCAATTCATGCTAGTTAAGAATCACAGGAA
Source organism: Bombina bombina (assembly GCF_027579735.1). Classification (NCBI taxonomy): domain Eukaryota; kingdom Metazoa; phylum Chordata; class Amphibia; order Anura; family Bombinatoridae; genus Bombina; species Bombina bombina. The sequence goes on along the minus strand of NC_069499.1, from coordinate 401,033,084 downwards.
GAATGTCGAATATTAGTAGCTTACATACATTAGTCATACTTAGTTCATAATTAGATATTTAGGTATCACAATCTTAAAAAGGAATACATATTATAGTTGATATAGAGGTATTTGAATGGACATGAAATATTACTTTTATGTTCAGCATACATATATATTTATTATTGAAATGTGATATACATTATTATGTATAATTAGAAATTCTGAAATTTTAATTTTTTTATTATTACACAATATAATGGTGTATGTTTGTTTTTTAAATTTTTAAATTTTAATCAGAAATATCTTGATAAAATGATGCACAAAGTTAGAGCATAGACACAAGATGATTGTAAATGTATTTTATGAATATTTTACGTGTGTATTAACTTTGTCAAATTTTGTTTTTTAATTTCAGATTGTCATCTGATGACTTCCAGGAATATTTTTTTGTTTTTGGTTTTGTTTAAAAAACATTTTATTTTTAAATGGTAATAATCAACATTTTATTATTAAATACCCTCTTTTGAACAGATTATAATAAATATCCATATAATCTGTCAATAAAAAATAATTTGACTCCCATGACTGGTAGTTGTCTATTTGACAAGCACATGCATAAGATCAAATTATGCATTAATTTTTGAAAATCCACTGATTCAGAGAATCTTAAATTAAACTATCTTTTTTAAATTAATTGGGGAGTGAGATCCATCGATGCTTTTCTTGTGAAAATCTTAGATGTTAAAATAATTTCGGATATGTAGTCAGAATTTGACCTAAATTTATTTTTTTCACTTTTAAGAAGGGGAAGTGGTTCACTTACATTAAAGTGACAGTGTTGTTGAATGTAAAAATAATTTTATAAGATCTTGTATCTCAAAACATTATTTTATAAAATTTATAAATTGTTAAATTTATAAATGGTAGGTCATTTAACTTCATATTTTGCACAAGCTAGTTATTGGATGCCATGTTAATAGATTTTATTTTCTAGTGGAGTCATTTAAAGGGACATTTAACTATAGTTATTAATATTATGTAGTTTTTAAAATCTTACCTCTTGGGTTAGACATCACATATCTATATATAATTTTCATTCCCCTTTAGTTTCTTTCGACAATGTTAAATCAACATTCCGAATGTTTTTGTCCTTAAAGGGACATTCACAAAATATATTGTGTATTGATTTTTAAAAAATCATAAAAGAATTTAAACATATTTAGAAAGTACTATAGAATTACATTCAGTCTTTAAATATACTTCGAAAAATATACATCAATGCACATATCTATTCAATTACATAAGGCATCTATGTGCAACCAACAATCAGCATCAAAGTAGCCTATGTAGATATGTATTTAATCCAAGAATATATATAATTACAATCTAATGATTGAATACCAAAACATATTAAGTTGTTCAAATATTATAATCTTATCCAAAATGCATAAATAACATATAGCTTAATGTCCCTCTAAGCTGAAGACTGCGAAATACATCCATTACAATATATATTTCAGTCAGTGTGTAAAACAATCCAGAAGTTAATCTAAATATGCTTTACTCATATGTTATACTAATTTAGCAAAAGGAAGGTGCCTAGGTTTATGATTTCTCAAGCATTATTGTGAAATGTCTCTTTAAAGGGACATGAACTCAAAATATACTTAAAGGGAGACAGTTAAAAAAGTAATGATTTATACATTCAGAATGAGTATTCTATTTTAAGCAACTTTATAAATTGTCTCATATTATCAATGTTCCTCGTGATGTTGATATCATTACTTTAAAAATAAGGCATTAAATTGATTATTTATTTGCTTCAGTACTCTGGACAGAACTTTTTTTTTTTGGTTGGATTAATTTCTCCAACAATCATCAAGGACAACCCAGGTCTTTTTCAAAAATTGTCCGTAATCTAAAATATCATTATTGATTTGCTAAGAAAGATAACAAGATAATTCTTAGCATTTGAGAATTGGATTAAATTATAAATTTGCTTAACATTTCATGCTCAATCTGAATCACGAACGCTAAATTTTTTTGGACAGTGTCCCTTTAAGAGATTTAAAGAGTGTATTTACTTCTCTTCTTATCTTGACATACTTTGCTTGAAAAGCATATCGAGATAGGCTCAGTAGATGAAGATTGTTGGATGCACAGAGATGCCTTATGTGATTGGCTCAACCATGTGCATTTAAATTTCTTCTGTTGAGGATATCTAAATACAAAGATAAATTGAGTTACATTTTAAAGTCTAAAAATTTTCTATCTCTACAGATCATTTGATACAATTGTTTGTTTGTAATGTCTATTTAAAAATAAAGATGCCATTGCACAATAACATATATGAGCAGTTCAGACAAATACAAGCTTGACGTTTATTTACTAATAACAAACAAACAAACAGTTTAACATCTATAAACAGATTAGCCAAGTTACTGACATTATAACCTGAATTTGAACATTCAGAAATGTTGCGTGGGAAACGGATCTTGAAACACCAGATTTGCATCTTTAAACATTAGAGTCTAATGTCACGCAATAGCACACAATCAATGTGCATTCTAAAATACATTTAATAGAGCAATGTCAATACTTCACAATAAGTCACCAAATTGATTTTATGAACAATAAAGACATACAATATTAAATGTGTATTTGTATTAAAGAAACAGACCGTTATTAAACTGAAAAATGTATACAACATTTAATAATGTGACAGTATTAGATTTTAAAGTTAATTTAAACATTAAGATTTAATGGATCACGGATATTAAATCTGCATCACACATATCCGCATGACAGGCCCATGAGTTACAAATAAGTCTACATGAAAAATGAAGTAACAGCACCACCAGGAGGTATGTGTAAGGAAGTTACTAAGATATGAAACAATAAGGAACGGCCAATCAGAGTTCATCACACAAACACAACTTGAGTCAGGATGGTCTCACAGACATTCTAACAATATTTCAAACATTTATCCAATCAGATGTACAGATAACTTGTCCCATGGTGCATCTCATGTTTACTTCACCATATAAAAGTCCATTACACGTTGCCATCTTTGTCAGTTCTCTAATGCCTGCAGGCAGTATATATTATATCCCTACATATATTCTACAACCCAGCAGGCATGTCATCTCCCAGGTTCACCAAGCAGGAGAGCGCTGCACTGGTCCACGCCGTCAAGGACTTTTATCCCCAGCTGTTTGGGAACAAGAGGAGGTCGACAGATGCGCCTGTTAAGAAGGCCCTCTGGGAGTCTATCACCAATGCGGTTAAATTGGTGTGTGGCGTCCAGAGGAGCCAGGATCAAATCATGAGGAGATTCTGAGATATGAGGTTGCGCTTGTCAAAAAAAGTCAACCTCATAAGGGACTGGGTACAAGCCCGTAAAAGAGGGGGCCAAAGAAAGGCCCCGCGGAAACTATACCTACTCCCTTATGAGGTGACTTTATGCAAGCTCCTCACTCTCCGGGTCCCCAAAAGATTTCGATCCTCGCCATCCTCGGCCTCCTCTTCTTCTCTCCCAGTTGCGGGATCTGAAAGTCCTGACGCGGGGTCCAGGGCAGCTGCTTCTCCGTCCGGTGGCCTGGGAGGAGATGAAAGAGAATCTGAACCAGGTAACTATCCAACTTCATATAATATCTTAATATTTGATTAGAATTTTAGAAAATGTGTATATAGTCAGATACTAAACCTATACAGATCTCACAACATACACTACATATGATGTTTAGATATCTGATTTTAGATTAGTGACACATGAAATAGGAATGATGTTTCTTGCGCTCTACAGAATATGCGTCACAGAGCGAAAATGAAATAGCGCATACACGTTAACATGGGTTTGCTGTAAGTGGCATTGCTTTATACATGTTGGTCAAATGACGGATGCGTAATTCCGCTTGGAATCTTTGCGCAATGATCGCGAAAATGGAATTGCGCATACACGTTAACATGGGTTTGCTGTAAGTGGCATTGCTTTATACATGTTGGTCAAATGACGGATGCGTAATTCCGCTTGGAATCATTGAGCAATGATCGCGAAAATGGAATTGCGCATACACGTTAACATGGGTTTGCAGTAAGTGGCATTGCTTTATACATGTTGGTCAAATGACGGATGCGTAATTCCGCTTGGAATCATTGCGCAATGATCGTGAAAATGGAATTGTGCATACACGTTAACATGGGTTTGCTGTAAGTGGCATTGCTTTATACATGTTGGTCAAATGACGGATGCGTAATTCCGCTTGGAATCATTGCGCAATGATCGCGAAAATGGAATTGTGCATACACGTTAACATGGGTTTGCTGTAAGTGGCATTGCTTTATACATGTTGGTCAAATGACGGATTCGTAATTCCGCTTGGAATCATTGCGCAATGATCGCGAAAATGGAATTGTGCATACACGTTAACATGGGTTTGCTGTAAGTGGCATTGCTTTATACATGTTGGTTAAATGACGGATGCGTAATTCCGCTTGGAATCATTGCGCAATGATCGCGAAAATGGAATTGCGCATACACGTTAACATGGGTTTGCTCTAAGTGGCATTGCTTTATACATGTTGGTCAAAATGAAATGTGAATTATTATATATGTGAAGAATACAGTATTCTTATTTTCAATATTATACATAATAAAAACAAAATTGCAGAATACAAAAAAATAATAACATATGCCCATCAATTGATGAGAATGAAATAACACTAAAAAATAATTAAAGCTACAGTAAACAACACAAATGATTGAAAATAAGAATACAGGATATATTTATCATGAATTTAATTGAGGAAACAATTAACTCATGGGACTACCAAAAGATTAATAGTTTTTAATTGATTTGCAAATAATGTAAAGATTTTAAACATGGCATGATTTGTATTAATGATATCCAATCCTCATTTAATATATTACAGATCTGGATGTTGGTGCTGGATCCTCAAGCCAGGGCTTGTCACAGTATGGTATGTCTCATTTTAATTGACATTTGTCTTAGAAACATGGACAGAACATTACATACTAAATCCACATTGTTCAATATTTATATGTATCTGCAAAATGGATTATTAAAATCTTTACAAATAAGAATAAACAAAAAAAAACATAGGATTACATTGTAAGACTACTCTGAGTTTTTATCGAATTTAAGATATCCCATCTATTCTGGATATCTTAATTTTAATGTAAGATTTTTTGAATGTCCAATTTATATTCTTCCCTTGTGTATTGCTTAATCTTATTTGTATACATTTTGAAAAAATTCACACACTTTTGCATATGATTTGATTTTAAAAATATAGATTCCATTATTGAAATTGATCACATCATTTAAGGGACATGCCAACGTGATTTTATTGTTTTGTTTAAACATTTTATGAGCTACATTGGTTCAGTCTATTGTTTTAGTTCTTCTAAAAACATATTGATTTTGGTTTAGGTTAAACAATGCATTACTGGTATTATCCTGCTTTTTTTATGCATAAATTGGCATTGGGTCAAAAGTTAAAATCATGTGTTCAGATAACAGTAGTACATAGTTTCAAAAAGTATACAATTACACTTTTAGAGCTTCATGTCCCTTTAATAGATGAAAATTAAATAATTCCTAGGATATCCTTAAATAACATATTAGATTGGAATTGCATGCTCAATCCCATTCATTACATCAACATATGGAGTAGAGAATTCATTAACACCAACATTGTCAAATCAATATATTTTTATATTAAAGGGACACTGATCTAAAATTATTAATGTTGTCATTCAGATAGAGCATGCAATATTAAGCAACATTTAAATATAATACTATAATCATATGTGAAATATTCTATTGCTAAATGTATTTTAAAATCAAGAATGTACGTTTATCTGCAGCTCAATTTTGGTTGACAAACCTGGGTTTTTATTGATGATTGGTGGATACCTTCAAAAAACAATATTTATTGAATCCAATATTGCTTATCTGCCTTTAAGATTAAAATGTAGCAACATTAAAATTATAATAGGAGTCAATGTTAAATCATTTGGAACACTTTGAACAGTGAAATCAATGATTGAAATAAAGCATGTCAGTGTCCCTTTAATAAACAATAGATTAATTAATCCTTACATTCTTTGGACTAGACAATATTGATATATAATTCACATATTCACTGTTGGAGTTACTTTATAGATATAAGCATACTCTAACAGCACCATGATTACATATTTGTACTAATCAATTTGGTTTGGTATTGTGATCAATATGTGTTGTGTCCTAAGCAAGATTACTGTACATTGCACAAATGGCTCGATGTCTTTGTTTATATTTGTCAACAGCTGTTATTCAAAATGTGGTTTGTGTGTATTCTTTTAAGAACATTGCTCAATGGGTATATTTAGATATGCAATAGCATCGTATGAGATGAGTTTGATGTCTAATATAGTCAGAAATTAAACATATGTTCAATACATCATTTTTTACAGAATCCCCTTGATTCAATAAAGCATTTTTTTTATAATGACTGCTCTATTCTTCACATTTTAAAGTTGATTATTCGTATAAATCGATACAGATGTGATTTAGTGATATCCCAAATGTGTTCACTAATATATATCTATATCATTCATAGAGAGAGTTGGTGTGGGGAGCCCAGAGGAATCCAGCACCGACGCAGAGATGCCCTTGCGGTCTTCTGGTAAGTCCATTGACTCATTTATATGTCATTGAAGGTGTATTGTTAATCAATATTATGAACATGATTCTGATGAAGCATTGCTTAATCTTATTTGTATACATTTTGAAAAAATTCACACACTTTTGCATATGATTTGATTTTAAAAATATAGATTCCATTATTGAAATTGATCACATCATTTAAGGGACATGCCAACGTGATTTTATTGTTTTGTTTAAACATTTTATGAGCTACATTGGTTCAGTCTATTGTTTTAGTTCTTCTAAAAACATATTGATTTTGGTTTAGGTTAAACAATGCATTACTGGTATTATCCTGCTTTTTTTATGCATAAATTGGCATTGGGTCAAAAGTTAAAATCATGTGTTCAGATAACAGTAGTACATAGTTTCAAAAAGTATACAATTACACTTTTAGAGCTTCATGTCCCTTTAATAGATGAAAATTAAATAATTCCTAGGATATCCTTAAATAACATATTAGATTGGAATTGCATGCTCAATCCCATTCATTACATCAACATATGGAGTAGAGAATTCATTAACACCAACATTGTCAAATCAATATATTTTTATATTAAAGGGACACTGATCTAAAATTATTAATGTTGTCATTCAGATAGAGCATGCAATATTAAGCAACATTTAAATATAATACTATAATCATATGTGAAATATTCTATTGCTAAATGTATTTTAAAATCAAGAATGTACGTTTATCTGCAGCTCAATTTTGGTTGACAAACCTGGGTTTTTATTGATGATTGGTGGATACCTTCAAAAAACAATATTTATTGAATCCAATATTGCTTATCTGCCTTTAAGATTAAAATGTAGCAACATTAAAATTATAATAGGAGTCAATGTTAAATCATTTGGAACACTTTGAACAGTGAAATCAATGATTGAAATAAAGCATGTCAGTGTCCCTTTAATAAACAATAGATTAATTAATCCTTACATTCTTTGGACTAGACAATATTGATATATAATTCACATATTCACTGTTGGAGTTACTTTATAGATATAAGCATACTCTAACAGCACCATGATTACATATTTGTACTAATCAATTTGGTTTGGTATTGTGATCAATATGTGTTGTGTCCTAAGCAAGATTACTGTACATTGCACAAATGGCTCGATGTCTTTGTTTATATTTGTCAACAGCTGTTATTCAAAATGTGGTTTGTGTGTATTCTTTTAAGAACATTGCTCAATGGGTATATTTAGATATGCAATAGCATCGTATGAGATGAGTTTGATGTCTAATATAGTCAGAAATTAAACATATGTTCAATACATCATTTTTTACAGAATCCCCTTGATTCAATAAAGCATTTTTTTTATAATGACTGCTCTATTCTTCACATTTTAAAGTTGATTATTCGTATAAATCGATACAGATGTGATTTAGTGATATCCCAAATGTGTTCACTAATATATATCTATATCATTCATAGAGAGAGTTGGTGTGGGGAGCCCAGAGGAATCCAGCACCGACGCAGAGATGCCCTTGCGGTCTTCTGGTAAGTCCATTGACTCATTTATATGTCATTGAAGGTGTATTGTTAATCAATATTATGAACATGATTCTGATGAAGCATAATATTTGAAACAAACATATAATTTACTCCTCTGATTATATATTCATTTTATTTGAATATTGAAAGATTAATAATTAAAACTTTCTTAGTCTACACCTTTGTTATTCAGAAGATGTATAGCATATGTTTGTTTCCATGTTCATTTTTGACAACAATCATCAAGTGATACACACATGAGAAATCTTAAATGTTCAATGTACTATGCTTTTATGATTTAAAAATTAATACAAACAATAAATTGAAAATCTGAATCATTGAGAATAACAAATCTAATGTCATTTGTATGCTCCATCAAAATGATGTAAATCATAACTTTGGGTGTGTATATCTTTAATGCAACATTGATGTGTGTCTTTGAGCAACAGTAACATATGTTATAATATCTGATCTTAACGTGTACACAACATGTTATGTTTTACAGAGATTGATTTAACATGTGGGACGGAGGAGGAAGAGACTCCCTTGAAGTCTGATGGTATGTGAAATATATCTAACATGTTTCCAACATGTTGCTTTATTGGAAATCATTTTATTGAAGACATTCAAAGTCTACAGCTTTTGCACTTTAAAAAAGAATATTATTTGTCTGTTCAAATACACTACTGCCCCCTTTATATATCAGGCATCATGAAGATAAGCTTGGATTTGTTTAAATATTTGGATTTGAAATTCATGCCATCATGATGTCACATGCATATTCTAGGCCAAACCACAATAATAATTTTATAATTGTACAGACAGTCATTGCTATTCATCTGAGTGCCTATATGCATACCATATCCTCATGTCATCATTGTTTAGAAATTCAAACACACTTCTAAGTATATTGCAAACATAATCAAGTTGAAATGCGTTGATTTGATTTCATTATGTATGAGATGTTAATATATTTATTTCAGATGGATCCTCCGCTTCTGGTCATCATTGTTCCTCCCCTGCCCAGTCCCCTGGCCAGCCCCCTGCCCAGCCCCCTGCCCAGCCCCCTGCCCAGTCCCCTGCCCAGCCCCCTGCCCAGCCCCCTGCCCAGTCCCCTGCCCAGCCCCCTGCCCAGCCCCCTGCCCCTCCCGGCCCTTCCCATTTGTCCTGTTCTTTACCTCCAAAAAAACGCCCCTTCGTCCCCCTTCGCCGCTCTCCCCGTCTTTTGGCCTGTACAGCTACCCCAGCTGCCCTGCCCCCAACTCACCACTCCCCAGCTGTACAGGCTACCCCAGCAGCCCATCCCTCCCCAACCCAATCCCATCCCTCCACAACCCAATCCCATCCCTCCCCCTGTCTCAACCTTCATTGTCCTGGGTGTCGGATTGTCCTTCCCAGGCACAGCTGTATGTATCATTCAAAATCAACATTATAAGATACTTAAAGGTGCACTGAATGAAATATTTTCAATTGTGATTCAAATAGAGCATGCAATGTTAATCAAATTTATAATTTACTACTCTTATCAATTATTATTAATTCTCTTGCTATCTTTATTGAAACAAAGAAATGCCTCTATTTTTTTTTATTCCAATAAAATATGGACATCTTTCTTTATTGTTGGATGAATGTATCCATCAATCAGCAGGGACAACCAAAGTTGATAACCAAAAATGGCCTGCCCTATAAACTTACATTCTTGCATTTAAAATATAGCTAGAGAATTCTAACATTTAAAGAATACGAGTACATTTTTTTTTTTTAATGTCATGCTCTATCTGAATCAGTAACTAAAATATTTAGGTTTACTGTCCCTTTAATTTGATATCACTACATATACCAATCACCACTATTTAGATCCAACAATGTATGTACAAATGTTCATACATTATCTCTTGTATAACCCAGTGGGAATGTAATTTCTTCTGGTTGCTATGTTTACACAGCTTGTCCTCAACGCCAAAATGTTTAAGGATAGGTGTGCCTACCACAGTATAACAAAAATCTTTAAATTGCTAATGTAAGTACAATGTAAATCCTTTAACAAGATTTTAGACACTCAAGCTGTAAAAGTGGATCATCAAAAACCAATTAAAGGGGACAACATGTTGGATTAAAATGTCCATTTAATGGTTTAGGTCTGTCTGAAGAACATATTTCATGTGTAAATAATCAATGTCAACAAATTAATTTAAAGAATGATTTGTCTTTATGATGACAATGTATTTTTGCTTTTTATTGTGTCTGTTGTGTAATTATCATTAATATTTGTTTTTTTCTTTATTTTAGGCTGTGACTCAACATGGCTCACGCTCGAAGGTCTAGCACGCATAGAGCAGGCCGTGCTGAGGAACGCAGCTGTCCTGAGAGGGATGGCCGACACCATGCAGGCCCAGCTACAGGTTCAGCATATGACTCTACGTCAGATGAGGCGGTGGAACTCAATGTTTGAATCTGTAGCTGGACAGGCACTGGACGATGAAGGGGATGACCAGTAAGTGGAGGATCTGGAGATACTCCAAGGGCGCTGATAAGAATCCTCCGTCCACATGTTGATGTTTGGTTTTTTGGTTGCCATTTGGCCTTTTTTCTGTTTATTGTTGTGCCTGTTGCACTCTTTTACCTTGTCATATGTCTCCAATGGGGCTATGCTGGCCCTTGGGAACTCTCTTCATGGACTGTGATGCACTCTGTTACCTTGTCAGATGTCTCCAATGGGGCTATGCTGGCCCTTGGCAACTCTCTTCATGGACTGTGATGCACTCTGTTACCTTGCCATATGGCTCCAATGGGGCTATGCTGGCCCTTGGCAACTCTCTTCATGGACTGTGATGCACTCTGTTACCTTGTCAGATGTCTCCAATGGGGCTATGCTGGCCCTTGGCAACTCTCTTCATGGACTGTGATGCACTCTGTTACCTTGTCAGATGTCTCCAATGGAGCTATGCTGGCCCTTGGCAACTCTCTTCATGGACTGTGATGCACTCTGTTACCTTGTCAGATGTCTCCAATGGGGCTATGCTGGCCCTTGGCAACTCTCTTCATGGACTGTGATGCACTCTGTTACCTTGTCAGATGTCTCCAATGGGGCTATGCTGGCCCTTGGCAACTCTCTTCATGGACTGTGATGCACTCTGCTACCTTGTCAGATGTCTCCAATGGGGCTATGCTGGCCCTTGGCAACTCTCTTCATGGACTGTGATGCACTCTGTTACCTTGTCAGATGTCTCCAATGGGGCTATGCTGGCCCTTGGCAACTCTCTTCATGGACTGTGATGCACTCTGTTACCTTGTCATATGTCTCCAATGGGGCTATGCTGGCCCTTGGCAACTCTCTTCATGGACTGTGATGCACTCTGTTACCTTGTCATATGTCTCCAATGGGGCTATGCTGGCCCTTGGCAACTCTCTTCATGGACTGTGATGCACTCTGTTACCTTGTCATATGGCTCAAATTTTCCTGATCTTTACCAGATTATTTATAAACGTTGTTGATGTTTTCTGACATAAAAGACATGTCATTGCACGATTCTTTGTCCTCCTAATTCATGTCATTGATTGAAATCTCTAGTTTATCTTGTTGATCCTTAAAGGTACCTACCAAAAATAATGGTGTTTCCTGAATCATATATGTAATACAATTGTAAATGACTTTAAGATTAACATCTCCAATGTAATTTTAATTTTTGTCTTTATATCTTTTTCTAAAAGCTTTATCATTGCATGATTATGATTAGCATAGTAATTCTTTTATATATGTATATATAGATTGTTATATATGTATCTTTCAAATTTCACATCCATGTGTGTATTTATAAACTCTGCATGAATTGATGCACCTTTAACAAATGATCTGAGGATTGATCCAATGATATAATCCCTGTAAAGTGTTCATTTTATTGAAATAGTATTGTCTCTGTGTATCCTCTTTTTAAAAATAAAAATCATGTCCCTTTAAGTGATGGTGAGCACAATTGTTAATGAATGGATTTCCATTTCTAAAGCGTTTTTGTCCTTTTTACATGAACAAGGCCATATAATCTTATTAATAAACAATCTTATTGTAATGTTGACAGCACATGTATTTCATTTTCAATTCTATCTTATTGTAAAAGTGTAACCAAATCAATCTCTGTGTGTAATGCGCATATTTTAGATGAGGAATATGTTTTTCCAAATATTGTTAAAAAATACTTCTCCTCCCATATATGGCTATAGGTAGGCTGACCATATTTCAACTTGAATAAATGACAAGTTTGATCAATACATGTGTCATTATTGTTATTCCAAAACAATCTAAACATATCTTAAAACATCAATGGCATATGTATTTCTCATGTGTATCTTTTAAATGTTAAAGATATACACCATAGCTATAGTTAAAGGGACAGTCAAGTCCGAAAAGATGATTCATGATTTTGTGACATTCCTAGATAGCAATCTAGACACATACTAGTTACTAAAATATAAATATGTTTCTTAGTGATATGCCAAGCTGTCAACTGAGTCCTTGTATTGGCTGCATTTTTTCAGCGATCTCGGATGCGCCATGTTGCTTAAGACGTCACCTGCCAGGCTGTCCAATGATTCCTTGTATTGACTGACGTTTTTACGCGATCAAGGATGCCCCTTTTATTGGATGGCGTTTTTACGCGATCAAGGATGTGCCTTTTTTTGGTTTGCGTTCTTATGTGATCAAGAATGTGCCTTTTATTGGATTGCTTTCTTACGTGATCAAGAATGTGCCTTTTATTGGATTGCGTTCTTACGTGATCAAGGAAGCGCCATGTTAATTAAGACGTCACATGCAAAGGTAAAAAAACGTCTGATTGTATTAGGTAGTCCCGCAATATTTGTTTGTGCACGTTAAACACGTTTGTGAATGAAGCCAAGTTTAAAAACATGTTGAATATGGATTGTTTGCATCATGTTACATTGTTGACCCATAGCTGATAAAGTCCACCACATTCTCTTTTGCTGGATGTCTGGTTGAATAAACGAACGAAAGCAAAATGTTTTCATGCATAAGATATTTCGAGGCAAGTGCAAATCTCTATAGTCCATGTTGTTTAATATGTTTGTCAACAATATGTTCCTTTTTATGCAAAATGACTGTTGTGTTTAATGTTAAAGATATCTAATTCATAAATATGCGCTATTGTGTTAGAATAAAGTAATCAATATGCATTTATCTTTATCATATGCTAAATATATGATGCCGACTTCTTCTAAATATAATTTTGTTGTATATTTTATTAAAGGTTCATTAGACACTCACATTATAAATCAAAATATTTTATTTTGTCTCTAGTTAGATAGTCCATTGTTTAACAAATACACGTCTCATTTTGCTTCTGTTCAAATAAAATGTAAGTAATTTTCAGACTCTTCGCCAAGCCTCTAAGTTTCATGTGAGTACCATCTCCAGCTTTCTCCTGTTTGTGTAAAGGGTCTTTTCATATGTTAATGATGGGGTATTGTCTTGTTTTACGTTTGTAATGGGGGTTCATCTATATTTTCAATAGAGCTAACCCGATTTTCTTTGAAAGTGTTTAAAGCTTTGTAATATTGATATCAGTATATGTTAATCTTGTTGTTTCTAGTAGTGTCTATTACATACAGTTCTGTTAAAAATATAGTATACTGTCCCTTTAATGCAAATGTTTATTTTTGTATCATGTATGAGTTCCACATTGGTTAATCTCCAAATATATTATTGTTAGCATATTTTCACCCCCCACTCCTAAAAGGACTTTAAACCATATTCATTGTTAAAACAAATGTCTTTATAAAAATAAATTAACACAATAATGTCTCTTTAAGAAAATAGACTTTATTTAACACGTCAATATAAATCTGTTCTCAATATTTATTGTTTGAACAAGTACATGTAGATATACCAACAATCTGCAAATATATGTTAGCATATGTAATTTTGTTTTGCATTATTATAAAAGTCAATTTTGTAATATCAATGATATCAAAGGTTTCTCACCAATTAATCATTTGTCTGTGTTTATTTTAATTTGCTAGCTAAACCTATGAGGTTCGTGGGCTAATTTCTTAGAGCTTGAAGAGTGCATGTAATCATTATGCAATTTGACCACTAGAGGGCATTTGGATAGCATTTGTATATCTAAAACCTGGTGCTCATACAGCATATTTACCATGTATTGATCATTGATGTCTAAAATGTTGTTATGTCAGAACAACAAATAAGTGGTCATTTTTCATAGGCATAGATACAAGGGTAAGCACATAAGTCACACGTATTTCTCCATGTTTTGTTGTTTCCAACTTGATAATGCGTAATACAGTGTTTTCTTTGTAATCAATAATTTTCTGACTGTCCCTTTAAGCTGTGTTATTGGCATTCAAACAGTAATATGCCATCATGGATAATTGTAATGGTAATTTTGTTAGCGATTCGGGAAACAGTTTGGACATCACATCACAGAAACCAATCAATATCATGATCAAGGATAGGTATGTGATGTGGTTTTCACACACTTATAACCCACACTCTGCAAACAATCTGCCTCCATGGACCCGGTCCCATAGAAGTAGATTATATACAGAGTGTGGTCCACAAGTGTATGAAAACCACATCATTACATACCTATCCATTACACATTAAATAAAAATAACATTAAACATGAAAACAAATACTTACTTCCTCTTCCTTCCCCTCTTCCCACGGGGCTGAGGCTCTGGGAGGGTCAACTGCCGACTCCAACGAGTTCTCATTGGATATGTTGTGGGAAGAGTGGAAGGAAGAGTACTGGGACGACCAAGGTGAGGAGGAGGAGATGGCCCAGCAGGAGGAGATGGCCCGGCAGGAGGAGATGGCCCGGCAGGAGAAGATGGCCCAGCAGGAGAAGATGGCCCGGCAGGAGAAGATGGCCTGGAAGGAGAAGATGGCCCGGCAGGAGAAGATGGCCCGGCAGCAGGAGGCCCAGCAGCAGGAGGCCGACCAGCACGCGCCTCCCGGAAGAAATTAAACATCTCTTGTTGGAGATTAAAGGTTATGTTTTGGCCTTCTTCTATTCGAGTAAGGATGTTTATTATTTGGTTTTGGCCTTCAATGATTTTGTTTTGTCCTTCAAGAATTCTAGTTCTGCCTTCTATATTTTGTATCCGGGAGTTACGCATCTGGTCAATGTAGTCTAGTAGAACCCGCACCTCCGCTATTTCCTCTTGTTGTGCTTGGCGGGGTGCCCATGCACGGCGGGGTGCCCGTGCACGGCGGGGTGCGGGTCCTTGAGGGGCCTCTGGTTCCGCGGCCTCTTCCTCTGGTTCCGGGGCCTCTTCCTCTGCTTCCGTGGCCTCTTCGTCACGGGGGGCCTCTTCCCTCCGAGGTGGAGATTCATCCCCACCACTCTCATCCCGGGGAAAAGGAGGAGCCTGTATTTGCTGTGCTGCCTCCTCCCCAGACTCTGTATATTTGAAAAAGAAAGAAATGTATATATTAGCATATTTCCAAATAAAGCTTTAAATGACTTAGCTTACGATACAATTACAAATGCAGCCTCATTAATCCACTTTGAAATCTAACAATCAATACGATTTCTGCATTTTCTAAACCGTGTTTATGATATCTCTGGTCAATCTGAATGTTTTAGCTTTTGTTTTCAGTCTGTTTAAATGCACACCTAACCTATAGCCTAGATACTGATGTAACCCCAAAGTAATTGTGAATGCGTGTAAACAACGTTATAGCATTAATTTGATCCTTAAAGGGACATGAAACCCAATGTTTTATCTTTCATGATTTAGAAGCATACAATTATAATCAACTTTCTAATGTACTTTTCTTATCTAATTAACTTCATTCTCTGGATATTCTTTGCTGAAAAGCATATCTAAATATGCTTAGAAGATGCTGATTGGTAGCTGAATATAGCTGCCTCCTGTGATTGGTTCACCGTGTGCATGGCTATTTCTTCATTAAAGTATATCTAAAGAATTAATCAAATTAGGTAATATAAGTAAATTTGAATGTTTTGTCAAATTGTATTCTCTACCTCAATCATGAAAGTAAAGGTTTGCGTATAGTGTCCCTTGAAATACATTCGTATGTGAATTTATTCTTAAATGAGCTTACCGTCAGATGAGAATGGCAGGTTCCCGGTATCAATTCCTCCGATACCGACTACATCCACCTCGGAGATGCTGGGACGCAACATTTCCTCCCATCGGCAGTAATCGATTTCCAGTGCAGGGCCGCCACCGGTTCCTGCGGCATGTCGGGCCTCCAGGCTTAACTTTTTCTTAAGATCCATCTTGCAGTCCCGGTATCGATGTTTAATAGAGTCCATATCTCTGTTCCGGCCACCCATTGCATTGACTGCATTCCTTATCTCATGCCAGAGCTTCCTCTTCTCAGTCGGGGTGGTCTTCTGGTGCTGCAGCCTCCTATACCTGGCCATATAGGCTTCTACGAGGGCCTCCTTCTCCTCCATCGAAAACCTCGCCTCCCTAATCGCCTTGGACTTCCCCTGTGACGATGCCCTCTGTTTCCCGGACTGTGAAGCCCTACTCTGTCCGCCACTGGGCCCAGCCACTTGTTCATCTTGAACCAAGTGGCTGGGTCCACCCACCGCTTCCACCCCCGCTTCCTGCCCCCCTTCCTGCCCCCCTTCCTGCCCCCCTTCCTGCCCTGTTCCTCTCCCCCTCCCTCTCCTCCCCCCTCTACCTCTCCCCTGCCTGCCCTCCATCTCTTCCCTAAACTAAACCCCAACTAAGCAAACAAAAAGTGAGTGTGATCAAATGAAAGGGGGTCAAAATAAAGAACTAAAAAGACCAAAAAAAGTGCTGAAAGTGTGAAAGGGATATAAATAAAAGAGGGTAAGGAGTATTTAAATGAACAAAATGAAGAAGAAGACTAAAAGGAGGATATGTAAACTAAATGTAACTAGGGGATGGGTATGGGATGGGGTATGGGATAAGAGTAAATGGGATGAAAGGGAATGGGACTACAGGGAATGGGGTATGGAGTGTAGTATGAGAGGGTATGGGGTATGGAGTGTATGTAGTGTTATTGATAAGTGTATGTATGTATTGAATGTGTTTGCGTGTAAATGTGTTAAGTGTACAGAAAAAGCACTCGCTCGCTAACTCACACTACTACTAATTCTCACTAACTCACACTACTACTAATTCTCACTAACTCACACTACCACTAACTGTCACTAACTCCCACTACCACTAACTCTCACTAACTCCCACTACCACTAACTCACGCTCCCACTAACTGACTCTATCACACTACCACTAACTCTCACTAACTCACACTACCACTAACTCACTCACGCTCCCACTAACTGACTCTCTCCCACTACCACTAACTCCCACTCACTCACGATAACACTAACAACTGACTCTCTCACACTAACACTAACTCACTCACAATAATGCACAAACTCTCTAATCTTAAACCTCCAATCTCCAAAGACCCACCAGCAACACAGTCAAAGAAGCCATGCTTGTGTGGTGCTTATATACCCTGTGTAAATGTTTAATGATGTACCGATTTGCGTTGTAAATTGTGTTCAGGTGTGCTTTATTAGCAATTAGTATTTGTGCAATGTGTATTAGGTGTGTGAATTTGCGCGTGCTCATTTTGAGTTAGTATTTGTGGAATGTGTAGAATGCGATGATGTCATAGTGCTCGTTTTCTATAACATTGACCAATAGTATTATGTTTAAATGTGAATTTGCGATGGTGTGGTATTAGTGAAGTGTTGTATATGTATGTTTGTCCTAATATATAGTGATATTGAATGCGATTATTTTGCTAGTGTTTTTTTTTTTTTTTTTTTTTTCCTTGTTGTTATTTTGCGTATTTCCGCATCT
This sequence comes from Bombina bombina, assembly GCF_027579735.1. Taxonomy (NCBI): domain Eukaryota; kingdom Metazoa; phylum Chordata; class Amphibia; order Anura; family Bombinatoridae; genus Bombina; species Bombina bombina. The sequence continues at coordinate 401,015,032 of NC_069499.1, read as the reverse complement.
TAAAGTATATGCGTATTCCCTGTATTTTATTTTATTAAAATTCCCCCCGCTTGTGAATGTGTAATGCTTATGTGCTTTGTTTAGTGATTGTTGTTGTGACATTTGCGGCGTGTTATTGTTGTGCATGATGTGGTATGCGTCATATGACCGAGCTGTGCGTATTTCTCGCGAGATCGAGTGTTAGGTGAAAAAAGCGTGTTTGTTTGTTTTTCCATTGATCTCTATGGGAGACTGTCAAACGCGGGCATGATTCCGCGTGTGCAATACACGCGTTAGGAGTATCGTTAGAAGGTTTTGTTTGAACTCTAAATACCGGAGTCAAACAATGCCGTGCGTTAGACATAAACCACGCGTAGCGTTAGCACCCCATCTACCGCCAAACTCCAAATCTAGCCGTATGTTATCTTTTAATTAGGATGAATGTGTTTTCATCCACCTAAAACTATTTGGCAAGGGGGTTTTATAGTAAATAGAATTGTTGTTATCCAAAACTTGTGAGACACAATATACAGATGGTTTTAGAGTAGAGATAGGGGTCAGCGATCATCTTATAGAGATTTTAAATTCACACCTCAGTGGGACATCTTTTGGGAACAGTCCTTTCTTTGAAATGATTTAATGGCCCTATCCTATCTCCACAGTTTAAACCCTGATCTTCCTCCAAGATAGAGGGTAGTTAGACCAAATGTTTTATTGGATGCACTCTAAATTTTGTATACTGAATGTGGGAGGATGGTACAGGAGTCTCAAGTAAATTTTTCTGAATGAATCAAATAATTTTCTACTGACCAGTCAAACATATGATCAAAATATGTATATACATTTATTAATCTTTACATATACCTTGACAATGCACAGCAATCACTCTCTGTTACGCATAACCTCCTCATTTGCCCTTACCCCCTTCTTCTTTTCACACAACCCTGATTTTCTTCTCAGCTTACTGTCCCTTACATCCCAGGCGTAAGCTGCTTCACTATTGTTCTACAGACAGGAATCAACAAAAGTGGGATGGACAGGGAAATTCCCTGGGTGTGTCCAGAGCTCTATCACAACTCATATTCTCTAACCATGTTACACCTGCAGAACTCACTGATTTATCTTATCAGCTGTATGCAGGTAAGGTTTGCTCATAGTTCACAATATACCTACTCAGACAGAAATGTAATGTTACTAAATACGAGGTAAAAACAAGTCAAACTGTAGTAAATACATTTCAGTTTAAAGGGATAGTAAACACTATAATTACAAGACATTTATGTTGTGTTGCTAGAGAATAACATATCACCCAAGTCTTAATGTTTTTAAAACAAAACTTCCTTTTTATTGCAATTATTTTTCAATAGCCAAACTCCACCTTTATTTCACTGAGCCAATTTGGGCTTTAGTCCACAGACAACAAGGCTAGCCACTGTCATAAAGTTAGTATAAAATGCATTGTTTTGCAGTTGGTATCTAATAAATATGTAACAGAGCTAGCCTTGATGCTTTTATGCTAGTTTATGTTATTTTATATATATATTAGTGGTGAAACCCTAACACTCAGGGCACAGCTGCCTGATCATGCCATCTAAACTTTTAACCAACACAAAGTCGATTTTATATTTATGTTTCCTACTATTTTACTGTGCTGATAAAGTAAATCTTGTATTCAGCCATTACATCACACAAATATTTAATTCCCCTAATGGAGACCTTTTTTCTGATAGAACTTTGCAAACTAGCCATGGGCTTACTTTTAATTCTCAAATCAACACTAGCAGATTTCACAGTTAGCAATTAATTATTCCAAGCTTTTTAATTGGTAAAATGTAGTTCTTTCAGTACTAGAGCAAACTGGAATTAGATTAAATTAGATGAAATAATTAAATATTCCACTCCATCCTTTCAGTTAATGTGTTCAATCAATTTCTCAATACTGAATGTTACAAAGTCTCTTTTTTTCCTAAAGTTTAAAGCTTAACACTGCAAACCAACAACTGAATGAAATATGCATATCCAGTTAGTTACTTCTTCTAAGTTAAAGACTATTTATAATAGGCACATTGGTTTGCTATGTATTAGTTATTGTATCCCTATAAGCATGGTGAGCAAAAGAGCAACAGAACCCACAAAAGCTTCCCCTGAGGCCTCCAGACTCTTATCAGGAGCAGGAAATAATGTTGCATTGTGCCTACTTGCCGCAAGGCTGGGCAGACAAGGTTCAAGACTGCGAATCTTGTTTGCCCGGCCTTTGATAAATTGAGCCCAAAATCTAGGGCAGACTAACATCTGGATGTCAGCTTGGTATGCTAAACCCCTCACATAATAGATTTCTATAGGAGAGTGGTGAAAAATTGATGTCAGCTATGATTCTAATGCTAAGCTGAAGGTCAAATAGTGGAATTATTCTCTTACTCTTAAACTATGATATACTATTGAAATAAAAGTTTAAAAACTGCACTAATTAGTAGACACACATACACTTACTGTATATACACACACACCTTTGAACCTGTACAATTTTGCACCTAATCATAGACTATATACCTATAAATCCCTGTTAAATAATTTATTTAAATAATAAACCTTGATTTTACATTTAATATGTATGCATATAAGTGAAATACTTTATTTAAATATATTATATGTGTGTGTTTTGTTATATGAATATATTCAAGCAGTAAAACAACTTCAGCTGCATTTTCCAGCGCTATTTTATATTGCGCTCCAGCACAACACTTAACTCCCTATTTGTAATATGAGCAATAATAACACCACCTGTACTATCCATTCCACATATGTAACACCACCTGCACTATCCATTCCACATATGTAGCACCACCTGTACTATCCATTCCACATATGTAGCACCACCTGTACTATCCATTCCACATATGTAACAACCACCTGTACTATCCATTCCACATATGTAACACCACCTGCACTATCCATTCCACATATGTAGCACCACCTGTACTATCCATTCCACATATGTAGCACCACCTGTACTATCCATTCCACATATGTAACAACCACCTGTACTATCCATTCCACATATGTAACACCACCTGCACTATCCATTCCACATATGTAGCACCACCTGTACTATCCATTCCACATATGTAGCACCACTATCCATTCCACATATGTAGCACCACTATCCATTCCACATATGTAGCACCACCTGTACTATCCATTCCACATATGTAACACCACCTGCACTATCCATTCCACATATGTAGCACCACCTGTACTATCCATTCCACATATGTAACACCACTTGCACTATCCATTCCACATATGTAGCACCACCTGTACTATCCATTCCACATATGTAGCACCACTATCCATTCCACATATGTAGCACCACTATCCATTCCACATATGTAGCACCACCTGTACTATCCATTCCACATATGTAACACCACCTGCACTATCCATTCCACATATGTAGCACCACCTGTACTATCCATTCCACATATGTAACACCACCTGCACTATCCATTCCACATATGTAGCACCACCTGTACTATCCATTCCACATATGTAGCACCACCTGTACTATCCATTCCACATATGTAACACCACCTGCACTATCCATTCCACATATGTAGCACCACTATCCATTCCACATATGTAGCACCACTATCCATTCCACATATGTAGCACCACCTGTACTATCCATTCCACATATGTAACACCACCTGCACTATCCATTCCACATATGTAGCACCACCTGTACTATCCATTCCACATATGTAACACCACCTGCACTATCCATTCCACATATGTAGCACCACCTGCACTATCCATTCCACATATGTAGCACCACCTGTACTATCCATTCCACATATGTAACACCACCTGCACTATCCATTCCACATATGTAGCACCACCTGTACTATCCATTCCACATATGTAACACCACCTGCACTATCCATTCCACATATGTAGCACCACCTGTACTATCCATTCCACATATGTAGCACCACCTGTACTATCCATTCCACATATGTAACACCACCTGCACTATCCATTCCACATATGTAGCACCACTATCCATTCCACATATGTAGCACCACTATCCATTCCACATATGTAGCACCACTATCCATTCCACATATGTAACACCACCTGCACTATCCATTCCACATATGTAGCACCACCTGTACTATCCATTCCACATATGTAACACCACCTGCACTATCCATTCCACATATGTAGCACCACCTGCACTATCCATTCCACATATGTAGCACCACCTGTACTATCCATTCCACATATGTAGCACCACCTGTACTATCCATTCCACATATGTAACAACCACCTGTACTATCCATTCCACATATGGGGCACATTGATGGCTGCATTAAGATTCTCTAGTAAACCTCTTTGCCATCCACTTGTAATACCAGATTGTTTATAAGGTTGTATTAAGGATAACACACTCCCTGCGCCATATGAATTAAAAGTTACATGTGACACTTTGAGTGATTTTGGTTGTTTTCACTTACCCCTAGTAAACCAATATTGGGCTAGATTACCAGTGGAACGCTAAATTATTGTGCTCCCACAAATGGGCACATTTAACCAGCCATTCCTACCTATTAATCCCTAAACCACCATACCCGCATTACAAACACTATATTAAACCTATTAACCCCTAATTCCCGACCCCCCACATAGCCAACACTAAATAAACCTATTAACTCCTAAACCGCTGGCCCCCCACATTGCTAACACCTAAATAAAGTTATTAACCCCTAAACTGCCTACCCCCCACATCACTACTACTATAATAAACCTATTAACCCCTAAAGCGCCGCCCCCCCATCGCTACTACTATAATAAACCTATTTACCCCTAAACTGCTGCCCCCCACATCGCTACTAATAAAATAAACATGTTAACCCCTAAACCACCGGCCCCCACATCGCTACTTATAAAATAAACCTATTAACCCCTAAACCGCCATCACCCACAATGCAATAAACCTAATTAAACTATTAACCCCTAAACTGTCATCCCCCAGAATGCAAATAACTAATTTAATAACTATGCCCCCTAAACTAGCACCCCCTAAATTAACCCCAATTACATAAAATAAAAAAATACTAAATTAAAAAGCCCCCCAAAATAAAAACACCCCCAATCTAACACTAAGATACCAATAGCCCTTAAAAGGGCCTTTTGTAGGCCATTGTCCTAAGTTAAACAGCTCTTTTATCTCAAAAATACAAATTAACCCCTAACAGTAAACCTCCCCAACCCACCAAACCCCACAAAATAAAAAACCTAACACTAAAAAAACCTAAGCTACCCAATGCCCCTAAAGGGGCATTGTGTATGGGCATTGGCCTTTAAAAGGGCAATCAGCCCATTAAAATAAAAAAATCCCTAATCTAAAAAAAAAACACCCCCAAAAAATAAAAAAAAGCCTAAGCCTAACCCTGAAATAGGTACTCACCATTCCTGAAGTCCAGTGGTAAAGGCCTTCTTCCAGGCAGCAACATCTTCATCCAGTGTGGGGCCTCTTCTATCTTCATCCAGGGCAAAGGCGGAGCAGAGGTGGCCGCGGAACAGGACCAGCGGCCACGGAGCCATCCAGGGTGGGGAATCATCTTCATGCGAACGTCTGCCGCACACTGAAGCTTGAATGCAAGGTACCCATTTTATATTTGGTGTACCTTGCATTCCTATTGGCTGAAAAATTCAAATCAGCCAATAAGATGAGAGCTACTAAAATCCTATTGGCTGATTTGAACAGCCAATAGGATTTCAGTAGCACAACAAAAGAAGAGTTTTCAGTAACTTGTAATGGCAACGCTATGGAGAGTGTGATACAGCTCATTTATTTGCATTATTTACGCACCCGTTTTAGCGCACAACTTGTAATCTTGGTGTAAGTTAGGTAGGTAGGTGAAGTTGTAACTTTCCAACACAGGAGCATGAACTTTTTGCTGTCATTATATTACCAGTGTAAACATTGGTCTAACTATTCATGGTCTTGGCAATTTATTTTATTTTTTTATGGGGGGGTAAGAATTCCCAGTGTGCAAACCCCTTGTAGATCTGGCTGTTTTATTTCTTTGGAATCATCCAAATTTCTGCTTCCTACACTAGACATGAAACCAATTTTTTTTCTTTTATTGTAATGGCTGGATATTTATCGCGCACATGCAAACAGGCAAATTTGTGCTCCACTTGTAATCTGGCTCTAAATGTATTAAAAATATGTATCTATAGCTATACAGATAAATATAAATGTATATATATTGTAGATAGATAGATGATAGATAGATATTTACATTGTTTAAAATGTATATGTTATATGTCAAGGTATTGTGACGTTTTGGGACCACAAACGTCTCTTCCTCTGACATTTGTGGTCCCCGAAACGTCACAATAGAATAAAGGATTACCACTGATGTCAAAAGTTCAGTGAGTGCTTTTCTACTATTTCGTAATATTCCTTGATATAGCACCCTGGCAGTTGCAGGACGGTGGTGAGAGTGCATAAACTATACCTCCTTTAGCTATATATATATATACAATGTATATATATATATATATATATATATATATATATATATATATATATATATATATATAGACAAACAGGAAGCACTCCAAAGGTCCTGCATATATTAATCACTTTATTTACGAATAAAGTGATTAATATATGCAAGACCTTTGGAGTGCTTCCTGTTTGTCTATATACATTGCTTTTGAATAGCACCCAAGGCTGCTATGGATTTAGTTCTGGAGTGCACTTTGTTGGAAACATATATATATACACACACATAAAAATATACACACACACATGTACATTTGAGCAATATATATATATATATATATATATATATATATATATATATATATATGTATATATACACACACACTAAATACATTTAAATTATATTCTCTATATGAAACATGAAAGAAAAATGTTGGGTTTTGTGTCCCTTTAATTGCAATCAGTAGCGCTTCTATTTTTGCACTCATATTACAAGACCAAAGTTATTTTTTTCACTTGAGTGATGCAAAGTTTGCATTTCAAATAGCTAACATCTGGATGTTGGATACCGCAGGTGGGCTAAATCTGTCACATAATAGATTTCTATGAGGGTGTACAGTAACATTCTTGCTGGATATCGCTCAAGTGCTAAGCCAAGGGTGCATTAAGCTTATAATGCAAAAGTTATGGAATTGTTCATATACTTCTGTGCCATAATATTAATAATAATGTTGTACTCAATAAGCCCTAAATTTTACAACTCAACACTTAATTCATGACTTGTAACGTGCACACAAGGAGCTCACTTAATAGTGCACCTTGCGCTATCCATTAAGTATAGGGGGTTCTAAAAAAAAGTTTTAGTTGTGTTAAACTGCTTTGTTTACAAGTTTTAGCCAACTATTTGTAATACAAGATTGTGCATTACACCCCTGCACTACTGATTGTATTCTATTTGTAATCTAGCCTTCTAAGTCTAATTCTTATAGTCTTCCTGTTTTATTGATTAGACTGAGAGAGAGAGAGAGAGAGAGAGAGAGAGAGAGAGAGAGAGGGGGATATATATGCATGTGTGTATATATATATATATATATATATATATATATAATATATATATATATATATATATATATATATATATATATATATATATATATATATATATATACCATGAATGTTTTCCTTTCTATAGACCAAAGCAGGATTTCTCTTTAGAGTTATTTTTTTTATTTAGTTATTAAATACGCAATTGATTTTTTTTTTTATTTAGCTGTATGTAATTTAAACTTTGTGATTAATTTACACTTTAAGCCTACAATTGTTTTTGGATCAGTCGGAGATAATGTCCTTTAGTCACATTTAAAGACAAAATGTTCTGTTTTACCTCATTTTTATCTATTAAGCTGTATTGTTTTTAATACTTTAGTGAAAAGTTGAAGCATTCTTGTCAAGATTTCCTTTTCTTGGCTTTTCATATGTATACCATGCTGTCAAGAAAAATCAGATAATCCCCATATAAAGAATGACCTTTAGTTAGTAAAGTAACAGCTTAAGCCTCACGTTGAATCTCATGAATTTCTCTGGATATAAAATGTCAGTCAACTCCTTCAGCTCTGTCACTTCTCAGAATAATAGTATAAAGTAAGCAGCATTCATACTTTATGGCTAAGAATTCTTTTTGGCATATGCAATAAATAATGCAAACTTTAAAAAGTAAGATTTATTTGTTAAACCATTCCCTTAGTGCTAGAATTCAACGGAGCAACTTAAAGTGACACACTTATAAACACCTACATTGAAGGGATAATAAAAACCCATCGGCTAGATTACGAGTTGTGCGTTAGGTTAAAAAAAGCAGCTTTAAGAGGTCATAACGCTGCTTTTTAACGCCGCTGGTATTACGAGTCTTGAAGGTACAGGCTCACCGCTCACTTTCTTGGCCAGACTTGGAAATACCGCAAATACACTTACGTAAATTGCGTATCCTCTTTTTTCAATAGGACTTGCATAGCGCCGGTATTACGAGTGAGCGGTAGACCCTCTCCTGTCAAGACTGGTACCGCGTTTTAAAGTCAGTAGTTAAGAGTTTTACACTACAACGCCATAGCATAAAACTCTTAACTAAAGTGCTAAAAAGTACACTAACACCCATAAACTACCTATTAACCCCTAAACCGAGGCCCTCCCGCATCGCAAACACTAAAAAAAAATGACGTCATCCAAGATGGTGTCCCTTCAATTCCGATTGGCTGATAGAATTCTATCAGAAAATTGGAATTAAGCAATCAGCCAATAGGATTGAGCTGGCATTCTATTGGCTGATTGGAACAGCCAATAGAATGCCAGCTCAATCCTATTGGCTGATTGCATCAGCCAATAGGATTTTTTCTACCTTAATTCCGATTGGCTGATAGAATTCTATCAGCCAATTGGAATTGAAGGGACGCCATCTTGGATGACGTAATTTAAAGGAACCTTCATTCCAGAAGAGCTGTTGGATGAAGAGGATGCTCCGCGTCAGATGTCTTGAAGATGGACCCGCTCCACGCCGGATGGATGGAGATAGAAGATGCCATCTGGATGAAGACTTCTGCCCGTCTAGAGGACCACTTCACCCGGCTTGGATGAAGACTTCTCCCGGCTTTGTTGGGGACTTCGGCCCGGTTGGATGAAGACTTCTCCTGGTAAGGTGATCTTCAAGGGGTTAGTGTTAGATTTTTTTAAGGGGGTATTGGGTGGGTTTTAGAGTAGGGTTGGTTGTGTGGGTGGTGGGTTTTAATGTTGGGGGGATTTGTAATTTTTTTTACAGGTAAAAGAGCTGATTACTTTGGGGCAATGCCCCACAAAAGGCCCTTTTAAGGGCTATTTGTAATTTAGTGTAGGGTAGGGATTTTTTTTTTATTTTATTTTGTTAGGGGGATTAGATTAGGTGTAATTAGTTTAAAAATCTTGTAATTTGTTTATTATTTTCTGTAATTTAGTGGGGGGGTTGTACTTTAGATAAAATAAAAATAAACCATAAGCTAGCTACAATGTAACTATTAGTTATATTGTAGCTAGCTTAGGGTTTATATTATAGGTAAGTATTTAGTTTTAAATAGGAATAATTTAGTTAATGATAGGAATTTTTATTTTTATTTCTTTTAATTATATTTAAGTTAGGGGTGTTAGATTTATGGTTAGACTTAGGTTTAGGGGTTAATAACTTTAATATAATGGCGGCGACGTTGGGGGCGGCAGATTAGGGGTTAATAAATTAGTTAGGTTTCGGCGATGTTAGGGCCGGCAGATTAGAGGTTAATAATATTTAACTAATGTTTGCAAGGTTGTTTAGGGGTTAATATGTTTATTATAGTGGCAGTGACGTTGGGGGCAGCAGATTAGGGGTTAAAAAGTGTAGGTAGGTTGCTGCGATGTTGGGGGCAGCAGATTAGGGATTCATAAGTATAATGTAGGTGGCGGCGGTGTCCAGAGCAGCAGATTAGGGGTTAATAGTTATAATGTAGGTGTCGGCGATGTCAGGGGCGGCACATTAGGGGTTAATAAGTGTAAGATTAGGGGTGTTTAGACTCAGGGTTCATGTTAGGGTGTTAGGTGTAGACATAAAATATATTTCCCCATAGGAATCAATGGGGCTGCGTTAAGCAGTTTTACGCTGCTTTTTTGCAGGTGTTAGAATTTTTTTCAGCCGGCTCTCCCCATTGATATCTATGGGGAAATCGTACATGAGCACATTACACCAGCTCACTGCTAATGTAAGCAGCGCTGGTATTGGAGTGCGATAAGGAGCAAAATTTTGCTCAATGCTCACTTCTTGTCTGGTTTGTAAAAACCCGTAATACCAGCGCTGTCTGTAAGTGAGCGGTGAGCCTAAACTGCTTGTTAGCACCGCACAGCCTCTAACGCAAAACTTGTAATCTAGGTGCTTGTAGTTATAAGACTTTTCTGTTGATGTAGAATAACATACTAGTCAAGATGAAACATTTTAAAAGAAAATAATGTATTTTTTGGTGGAAAGGTTTATTAGGAAGAGCATTCAGGACTTGTAACTGTAGAATACAACACTAGCCAATGTCATAAGGGCTTAGCTCCTACTTAGCATTTCAACCTAACATAACCATTAACTTAAAACCTAGAAATAAACACTAACACACACAGACCCAGGTTAAAGGACAAGCCTTGCCGCCTTTATTTATTATAAATAAATAAATAACTTATAAACAATAACATAGGTGGCGGCATACAAGGCTAACTAAACCCCAAATGACCAGAGGACATGACCTGGGTTTTGAGCGGTGGCGGACCCTGCAGGATCTCGCCTCTATCAGGTGGTACCAGATGCCCTAGGGGATCTCCAGTCGGCAGGCCCGTGGGACGGGGTAATCCCAGGACATGGCCTGGAGCATCACCCGCCCATAACCTCTCGCCTTGAGGAGATACGTGTTGTTCCAGACTACTCCAACCAATAAGGCACCCGTGTACAAAGCCATACAACAATGTATCCCCTGGGGAGAGCCAAAATATTAGCTAAGCGGGAAGAACTTACCTAAGACTAGACAAACTAACCCTATCCCTGCCTATCCCCAGATCAGCAACCATATGGAAGCCATCACCCTCAATTATGCTGCCACTCCTAACTCTTAAGAAGTTTAAGCCAGTGTTAAATTCACTGATAACGTTTATCTGTCCATTCTCTCTCTCTCTTTTTTTTTTTTTTTTTTTTACAAAAACAAGGGGAAGGGAGGGAGGGACAGGATTCTCCAAGGTCTCCAGGAAGAAGAAAGAGGCAGGACTGGATCCTCCCCTCACTTAAATATGGTAAGGCTGACTCCTCCCCTTACCTGCAACATAGTTGCAACCACTACTCTCCCTAGGCTTACATGACTGCAGAGGAGCATGCCCTTAAATCCGTTACTGGATACAGGCTCCCTGCACTCCCATTTTGTTAACAGAACATTCACTGTTTTGCAGTAATTTAATCACAATTGCTAAGGCCCTTTAGGGACAGAAAGGTGTAAGGTTTAGGCTTGCGTGAAATGTTAAGTGTGTACTTCCAGTTCTCAGAACTTAAAATTCATATTTCAGTTAAGTTACAGGAAAAGTTTTTTTTATAATGCATATTTAAGCTTTTTTTTATCATAATTTCAAAGCATTCCATATCATTTTAAGTATTATGGAACTACTCCAGACCCTCTAAGGAACAAGCAGAAAGTTAGTATGTTGAACAAGCACGCCTTTCAGTTGTATTTTACAGCAAAATCAGGCAAGATACATAAAAACTATATTCTAAAATTGTTTTATTTTTCTTAATTAATTATTCAATGGAGAAATTATGGGCTGAACACTACATGTTAAGTAAAAAACAAAGTGTAAGTGGGAGCGCTAAAATGCTAAAGGTAAGGTAAGAAAAAAAAAATTGATAAGTTAACCAAAAAATAAAATAAAATAAAGAACAATTTATTCACAATGGATATCAGCTAAAATCACAGTAATAAAATCAGACGTCTCTGATATAAAAAAGGTAAAACAGGGCTAAGCCTTAAGTATATATGCACAATTACACTCCTGGAGAATATTACTGTGATTTTACCTGATATCCATTGTAAATAAATTGTTCTTTATTTTATTTTTTGGTTAACTTATCAATTTTTGTTTTTTTACATTACCTTTAGCATCTTAGCGCTCCCACTTACACGTTGTTTTTTTATTTATTCGTAGTTTCTATCCCATTCTGAGGGTTGGGGGATCAGTGAGGAGCCTGGTAATTTAACCTAGCACACAGTCCTATTGCACTATAACCAGGGCCGCCCCTGACTTAACCATTGATCAGGGCCTATGGTGGATTGGTGACTTCCGTAAAGGTCTCATTAGTCTCAAAGTCTGTAGAAAGATGTGAATAATCAGTAATAAGGTCAAAATGTCCTAAAAAGGAACAGACAATGGACACACACACACACACACACAAACTCAAACTTGCACATATATCCAAGGAAACACTGACAGAGACAGCCTCAGAAAACACACAAAGACATACACACACACACACACACAGACACCCACAGAAAATACACAGACATACACACACAGAGAGACAACCACATAAAACACAAAAAGACATACATACACACATCCTCACTGAGACATCCACAGAAAACACACAAATACTAGACTTGTGCGTGCTTGAAAAATTTGTTTCGTTTCAATTCGTTTTTATTTGTTTTTTTGGTTCGATAAGGTCGCATTAATTCGATATGCATCGTTTATTCTTTTCAATTCCGTTCGTATTTTAGTTAATTCGTTAATTCGGATTCATTCGGAAACATGATTCAATTTATTAATTTCGGACCGATTCCTAATGTCGGACCGATTCGTAATTTCTGACCGAATTGTAATTTCGGACCGAATCGTAATTTATGACCAATTTTTTTCTGTTAAATCATTATTTCCGACATTCTCTTCTATTATTTCGGATACATTCAATTTAATTTTAATTTCAAATCAATTAGATATTTAATCATATCAATATTATTCATAAATGAAATGTAATCCACTTTTAAATGACTGTAATATATTAATAAATAAATTTAATATGTCATTTAAACACTTATCATTATATTTATATTTAGACTGTGCAGCCAATCAGGCAGCCTGGTTGACAATTATGCTTGCATCACTCCTGCACACTGTAGCCACACCCATGTAACTAATATCTTTGTTAATTTTTGTGAGTTGAAGTCAGAGAGCAGTGGAGTATGTCTGTTAGAGAAATTGGGAGTGTTCATGGAGGTGATAGGGACAGTAGGGAGATTAGAGGTAGTGATATTAGAGAGAGTGGACATAGGGATAGGGACCATGGAGCTAGGGAGAGTAGTAATAATAATAGGGATAGTGATAGAGGTAGGGATAGGAATAGGATTAGTCATAGTCACCCTGTACATAGGGATAGGGAGAGGGACCTTGGATGTACTAGGGAGAGGGTAGGTAGGGACAGGGAGAGGCATGGTAGAGTAAAAAAGCACACCAGTGCCAAAAAACAATTTAAGAGGAGGAGGCCACTTACACCATCTGAGGAGTCGGACTCTAGTGCTGCTGAGAAGGAACAGAAATGTGCCACTTCACCAAGGCATAGAGGGCCAACCTTTACGCCAGAAGAGAATTTGTCCCTTGTGTCTGCAGTGTTGAAAGTCTGGCACATCTTATTTTTTTCAAATGTTTCGTCCTCTGCAAAGCAAGCGGCATGGAACACAATTCGTGATGCTGTCTTTGCAGTTCGAGCAGTGGACCGGACAGCCGCCTGTGTCAAGCACTGGTGAGTTTCAAAAACAATTTTCTTTTATAGTAAAAAACTAACTCTAGTGTGTATACAAAGAGAGAAGCGCTCTACCAGGAATGAACAACAGCTCAGTGGCTTGTTCTATGGCGATTTACCACCCGGAAGCAGCCTCTTTTAGACCAGTGTGCTTTTCACAGAAGAAAACTTTCCTGAAGTATATCAGTCTGATCCCGCCAAGTAAGGTCAGTCCAGCCCCGAAATACAAGGCAATTCTCCTCCGAACAAGGAACATGACAACCCCAGACGATCGTTTCGGCCTTCTATGGGCCTCGTCAGTGAGGTGCAGCCACATTCCTCTAAGCACACTGGGCAAGGAGTCCACGTCTGGTTTCCCCCATCACCCATAGGGAGACTTCCCCAGGGTCATAATAATTTGCATACAAAGAGAGAAGCGCTCTACCAGGAACGAACAACAGCTCAGTGGCTTGTTCTATGGCGATTTACCACCCGGAAGCAGCCTCTTTTAGACCAGTGTGCTTTTCACAGAAGAAAACTTTCCTGAAGTATATCAGTCTGATCCCGCCAAGTAAGGTCAGTCCAGCCCCGAAATACCAGGCAATTCTCCTCTGAACAAGGAACATGACAACCCCAGACGATCGTTTCGGCCTTCTATGGGCCTTGTCAGTGAGGTGCAGCCACATTCCTCTAAGCACACTGGGCAAGGAGTCCACGTCTGGTTTCCCCCATCACCCATAGGGAGACTTCCCCAGGGTCATAATAATTTGCATACAAAGAGAGAAGCGCTCTACCAGGAACGAACAACAGCTCAGTGGCTTGTTCTATGGTGATTTACCACCCGGAAGCAGCCTCTTTTAGACCAGTGTGCTTTTCACAGAAGAAAATTTTCCTGAAGTATATCAGTCCAGCCCCGAAATACCAGGCAATTCTCCTCTGAACAAGGAACATGACAACCCCAGACGATCGTTTCGGCCTTCTATGGGCCTCGTCAGTGAGGTGCAGCCACATTCCTCTAAGCACACTGGGCAAGGAGTCCACGTCTGGTTTCCCCCATCACCCATAGGGAGACTTCCCCAGGGTCATAATAATTTGCATACAAAGAGAGAAGCGCTTTACCAGGAACGAACAACAGCTCAGTGGCTTGTTCTATGGCGATTTACCACCCGGAAGCAGCCTCTTTTAGACCAGTGTGCTTTTCACAGAAGAAAACTTTCCTAAAGTATATCAGTCTGATCCCGCCAAGTAAGGTCAGTCCAGCCCCGAAATACCAGGCAATTCTCCTCTGAACAAGGAACATGACAACCCCAGACGATCGTTTCGGCCTTCTATGGGCCTCGTCAGTGAGGTGCAGCCACATTCCTCTAAGCACACTGGGCAAGGAGTCCACGTCTGGTTTCCCCCATCACCCATAGGGAGACTTCCCCAGGGTCATAATAATTTGCATACAAAGAGAGAAGCGCTCTACCAGGAACAAACAACAGCTCAGTGGCTTGTTCTATGGCGATTTACCACCCGGAAGCAGCCTCTTTTAGACCAGTGTGCTTTTCACAGAAGAAAACTTTCCTGAAGTATATCAGTCTGATCCCGCCAAGTAAGGTCAGTCCAGCCCTGACTGGTCTAAAAGAGGCTGCTTCCGGGTGGTAAATCGCCATATAACAAGCCACTGAGCTGTTGTTCATTCCTGGTAGAGCGCTTCTCTCTTTGTATGCAAATTATTATGACCCTGGGGAAGTCTCCCTATGGGTGATGGGGGAAACCAGACGTGGACTCCTTGCCCAGTGTGCTTAGAGGAATGTGGCTGCACCTCACTGACGAGGCCCATAGGAGGCCGAAACGATCATCTGGGGTTGTCATGTTCCTTGTTCAGAGGAGAATTGCCTGGTATTTCGGGGCTGGACTGACCTTACTTGGCGGGATCAGACTGATATACTTCAGGAAAGTTTTCTTCTGTGAAAAGCACACTGGTCTAAAAGAGGCTGCTTCCGGGTGGTAAATCGCCATAGAACAAGCCACTGAGCTGTTGTTCGTTCCTGGTAGAGTGCTTCTCTCTTTGTATGCAAATTATTATGACCCTGGGGAAGTCTCCCTATGGGTGATGGGGGAAACCAAACTTGGACTCCTTGCCCAGTGTGCTTAGAGGAATGTGGCTGCACCTCACTGACGAGGCCCATAGGAGGCCGAAACGATCGTCTGGGGTTGTCATGTTCCTTGTTCAGAGGAGAATTGCCTGGTATTTCGGGGCTGGACTGACCTTACTTGGCGGGATCAGACTGATATACTTCAGGAAAGTTTTCTTCTGTGAAAAGCACACTGGTCTAAAAGAGGCTGCTTCCGGGTGGTAAATCGCCATAGAACAAGCCACTGAGCTGTTGTTCGTTCCTGGTAGAGCGCTTCTCTCTTTGTATGCTAACTCTAGTGTGTGTTAGCCTGTGTGTACATACTACACTGGCCAAAATGTGTAACGTAAAGAAATAAATTCAATTAATATTATTATTCATTGTCATGGCATCTTTATTAAGCAGGAATGTAAGTCAAGCTTAAAGGGATAGTAAACTAAAAAAAATATTTCATGATTCTGCTAGACCATTGATTTTTTTAATCAACTTTCTAAATTACTCCTATTATTAATTTTTCTTTTTTATCTTGTTATCTTTATTTGAAATTGTAGGTTGATAAGGTAAGGACAGGACAGAGCCTGCCCATTTTTGGTTTTAGTACCCTGGCGAGCGCTTGAGATTGGTGGCAACATTTAACAAACCAATAAGCAAGTGCAACCCAGGTTCTCAACCCAAAAAATGCTCATAACTGTTTCAAATAAAGATTCCGCGTGAATGAAGAAATAATGACTTACTATTAAATAATATAATTGCTTACATTTTCATCTCTATCTTGAAATAAAATTTTTGTGTTTACTGTTTATTATCCATTTAAGGCCTTTTTTATTATTTACAGAATTAAAGATAGCAACTTTGGCCAAACAAGACCAAATATATTCATTTTTTGGATTATATATATTTGTCTTCTCATGATTTATAAATAAAGTGATAAACTTTAACCAACTTTATGGGGCACAAAGTCAGATTCAAACGTAAAGGGACACTGAACCCAACTTATTTCTTTCATGATTCCGATAGAGCATCAATTTTTATCAACTTTCTAATTTGCGCATGTTATCAAATTTTCTCTGTTTTCTTGGGAGTCAATGTACTAATGTGCGAGGGGACATGATACGATGTAGCGTATCATGTCCGCCGCACATCGATAAATGCTGACAGCTGCTTCATAACTTTTCCGGCGAGCCTCAGGGGCATGAAGCTCCTTACAGAGCTTGATAAATTAACCCCTTGGTAACTATCTTTATTTGAAAAAGAATGAATGTAAGCCTATGAGCCAGCCCATCCTTGGGTCAGTACCTGGGTAGTGCTTGATGATTGTTGTCTAAATGTTGCCACCAATCAACAATCGCTATCCAAGATACTGAACCAGAAATTGTTCCATTTCGTAAGCTTTACATTCCTGCTTTTTCAAATCAAGATCCAAGGAGACTGAAGTAAAAAAGATAATAGGAGTAATTTAGAAATGTTCTTAAAATTGCATGCTCTACCTGAATCGTGAAAGAAAAAAATTGGTTTCAGTGTGCCTTTAAATATTCATTTATATTTTTTTTTATACTTTTCAATTTATGTATATTATCAAATTCACTTTGAGCAGCGCTTTCCTCATGCTTTCCTTGCGCAGTTTCCTCTACTCTCCACTGCACATTCAGCGTTGTTTGTAATATTTTTTAAGGCCAGGTATATTTTTCTCATGCTGCAGTCTCACTCTCTAGTATGCGCATGACTGCATCAGCCAAACATACCTGTCCTTATAATATAAATATCGTATTATTAAAGGACCGCTCATGCAGTTTAATAAATAAAATAATTAAGAAGTGGCTAATAAAAATACAATGCAATTCTAACACTTAATTAAAATGTATATAATTTTTTTTATACCAATTTTTTGTTTACCGTTCCCTGTATATGTGACAGATATCATCCAATCACAGACTATATGTATACCGTGTGAGCTTCTGAACATGCTCAGGAAGTTATTACATAAAAAGACTGTAAATTTATATAAATTAAGTAAATTATAAAATGTATATACTTAAAAGGACATGAACCAACATATTATTTAATTATCTTCCTTCTCTTGTTATCATTTGTTGAAATGTTTTTCTAGGCAAGCTTTGGAGCAGCAAAGAAGCTATTTTCTAGCTGTTGATTGGTGGCTGCATATACATATATTTCAATTTTGATTGGCTCACCCAGGTGTTTTGTTAGAAACCATTAGTGCATTGCTGCTCCTTCAATAAATGATACCAAGAGAATGAAATAAATTAGAAAATAGAAGTAAATTAGAAATTTATTGAAAATGATATCCTCTATCTGAATCATTAAAAATATTTTGTTTTCTTTTCATGTCCTTTTACATTTCCAATTATCTGATCTATCTGATTCAGAATCATAAAACTTTATTTTGACTTTATTGTCCATTTCAATGTATACCAGATAAGCAAACACTGTACTAACTTTAAAAAAAAAACATATTTACATACCTAAATTTTACATGCATATAAAACAACAATTATAACCTGTGAATTTATATATATATATATATATATATATATATATATATATATATATATATATATATATATATATA
Organism: Bombina bombina; assembly: GCF_027579735.1. Classification (NCBI taxonomy): domain Eukaryota; kingdom Metazoa; phylum Chordata; class Amphibia; order Anura; family Bombinatoridae; genus Bombina; species Bombina bombina. The sequence goes on along the minus strand of NC_069499.1, from coordinate 400,996,535 downwards.
TATATTTCTATTAATCTATCCATCTCTATAATATAACTATTTAAAAGTCTAAAAATTCGGGGTACAGGTCAAGCACTGTCAGTAATTTCCAATAGCTCCGCTGGTATTCTTTTGATGTTAAGAATCAGATGCAAACTGTAAGAAATCCTTATTTTCAAAAAAAGTCATTAAAGTTTTTCTAATTTTTTATTTTTTTAATTTTATAACCAAAAAAAATATTTTATTTGATTTCTAGGTATTATGATTGCAGGGCGATAATCAAGAGTAAAATGTCAATCATGCACTCCACATCAAAGACAGTGCATTTCAACAGTTGGCAGAAGGAGGCCCGGGACAAACTACTTCCAGAGGCTGTTGTCACTGGTGTCCGTAGCGCAAGTAGGAGAGACGAATCTGTCAGGCAACAGAGAGCTGGTGAGTGAAATGAAATATACGAAATCCCAGCATGGCCAACTCAGCTTCTGATGTCGCTCAAATGAGTACCATTAAATTTGTTAATAATAACAACTATAACTATTCACCTGCCGATTTGGTTAATTCCGAGAGCGAGCGCTGAAAAAGCGCTTCAAGAGTTTGATTCCCTATATAAATACTAGTTATTTTATATATATATATATATATATATATATATATATATATATATATATCATCTCTCTCCCTCACCATGGCCCTTCTTTTGTGTTCCCCTCACTACCCTATGCCCCTTCCTTTTTTGTTCCCCTATATCCTTTTTCCTCATGTCACCTTTCTTCTCTTTCCCTCCCAAGGCCCTTTATTTTGCCTTTCCCTACCTCACCAATACCTGAATTTAAAATTGATTTAAAATTGGATTTAAAATATCAAAAATCGACCATCACATTTAAATGACTATTTTGGCCGGCGGACAACATTTTATATATATATTTCACTACCTGGCCTGTATAGGTTGGTTTGAAATTATGAATCATTTATCACTAATAACTATTGTTCACTAATATACGTGTTAGACTTACCTGTCTCTTCACCTTGATGTTTTCCAGATCACCAAAAATACTCTGCAGGGTGATCAGCCCCAAGCACATCTCAGCCTAAGTCTGGTAAGTACCTAAATAGGAATACAAAGATAGGTTTTAAAAAACACAAAAAAACATAGATTGAAGATTAAATTTTTACTCCCAGAGAATTACATTCATACATTTGGTTTATTATCCATTGTATCACAATTTTCATCTACTGACTTTCATCAGCCTGATAATGATTCTGTCGTCCATCCACTTGTTGAGACTATCAGCTGACCATTCTCAGCCAAATGTATGGCGCACTATTCATCTTTTCATGAAATTATTTTTTTTTGTTTATAAATTTATTTTTTTCCAAAACTGTTTATTATGAAAAAGAGTATAGACTTATTAGCTTTTGACTAAAATCCCTTATGAAGTGATAGCAGTAGGTTATGAAAATGATGTAATTAAGATTTAATAATGCACTTGATCAAATAACACGTCATGTATATATTTTTTCTGGATGAAAAATGAACTTGTCTGACTGAAGGACAATATGCTATGCTTTACCTTTTTTTTTTTTAAAAAAACAATTTTTTTTGCATTCAAAATAAATATTGATGTCTTTACACAAACTTATTATGTATAATTTAGTATACCTTGGCTTGGGCTGATTTTATACTATCTTTAACAGCAACTCAGATCCCACCAGTAGCAGCCTCTGAAAGTCGAGAAATGTCCACTACTCCTCCACGTAAGTTATAACAAACAGGACAGGCAATAATTATCTGTACATTTTATTTAAAAAAGCCTTTACTATAGCAAAAAACATCAGCTACAAATACAATTTATTACGCAATATTTTTTTTCAAAAATTGTAAATTGAATATAAATTTTAATTAGATTTGACAGAAAACTAAAATATGTCCATCCTGGATATTAAAATATATTTGAGCGAATAATGTATAATAAGAGTTTGTGGATAGTCTGTCGCTGTCTTTTTCTTTTATGAAAGAAAACTTTTAGGGAGAGTCTTTCTATGTCCATTGGTTTGCATACAACAAAATAACATTTGATTACTATTTCATCTATTTCAGAACTATGAGGCATGTCTGCAGGGGGGAAGCCCTACCAGTGAACTGCATTAACCAGTCATTACTGTAGAGGAAAGCGATGGAGTAAATATTGATCAAACATGCTTCTCACCATCATCAATTGTGGGCGTTGTCCAACCATCAAGCAAACATCATGCCCCCATTGTGGATGAGCAGCATGGGCAGACAGCGCAGAATGAACCACCTCAACCAGAACAAGACAAGCCAACAGAACAGGAAACACAAAATCGGTATAGCCGGCCGCAGTTACTTCTTTAAAATTTAGTAGCGACCAAAAATTTGACAAAAGCTGTTTAAAATATGAGAAAGTATTTACATCGACACATAGACAGGGCATTAGCTTGTGTCAACAAAGAACAGCGCCAGGCAATGGATCACATTCATGAATCCATTTTGGATGCTATTTATCTACAACATCAACACAATGTTCCATCACATGACACATAGGTTGAAGTTTAATATAATAGTTATTTTTATGTCTCCCTCCCACCCTCTATATGTACCTCATGTTTTGAGAGCAGTGCTAATAAGATTTGAAAATCCACCTACATTGTTTTTGTTGTTAAATGTTTGTGAGTTATTATATAATATATATATACATATATATATATTATTTTTATATATATATATATATAAATATATATATTATATATATATATATATATATATATATATATATATATATATATATATATATATATATATATATATATATACGCAATATACATAAATGTTATTTGGATTGGGCAGCCCTCTTTCTAATATTTGTAATAAAGTGTAGATTTTCTTAATCCATGTGTGTCGTTTAATTTGCACAATTTAAATGTCCATTTTGTCTTTGAGGTATATTTTTTTCTATATGTATCTACTTACATAGTCAATATAAAGCTTTCTTGACGATCAATTTTATTGAAATATCTTCTGTCATCTTCAAAATTTCAAATGCATGTTGTAAAATGAATTGTGTGTCCTTCTGCAATACATATGTTTTAAAACACAAAAAAAAATATTCAGATTGGTTAGGTTCATTAATGAATCTGTCGCTAAAGTAATCAACATTAAAGGGATCCTATCACTAAATCCAAAAGTTAGATTTCATGAATATGAATCAGATACACTATATTTCCTTTAAGGTCTAATTCAGTGATATTGTTTATAGTGTAAAAACCTGGATTCTCCAACCGTAACAACATATGGGTGCATGCATAGCATACTACATGCTCTTTATGGAACCTATGATGATGAATGGCAATAATAGCGTATCATAATAACAATTAGCATGAACAATAAATGTACCTGTAACCATTCTGCCACATGAGGTTTACATATGGACTTACATATATATCTTCACCTTTATTGGAAACTGTTGCTCATTTAATGATATGTTTCCAAGAGAGTTACTGTCTGACTGTCCACGCAGCCTACCCACTGCAAAGTTCAAAATCTGAATCTTCAAAATGTTTAACCTACTCAATTATAATTTATATTATAATTTATATTGATAACCCTTAAACACATGGATCTACCATATGTATTTTTGCCTTTTGAATCTTCAGTTTATAATATATTTGTAATTATCTAATGATGGTGAAATTACTAGCTCGGATACTTTTTATTTTACAGAGGTTTCAATTGAAAGTTTAAAACCTTCTTTAGACACATATGAGCAGCACTCCCTGCAGCTTTTTAAAAATTATTTTGAAGTACACATGTATTGATAATACTTACCCGTGAACTCCTTGTAGCATCCTCTTTTTATGGTCTGTCTCCTTCTCCCTCAAAGTAAAGTCTACAGTTTTTCTTTAGTAATCTCTTAAAAATATTAGAAAGAAACAGAGATTATTTTATTAATAAATGGAAATAAATGATGGAATGTGGATTAAGTGGTAAATTTAAAAGTCACTAACTTGTTTGAGCCTCTGGGCAAAGCATTAATATTATTTTATTTATTTCTTCTTATGAGGAGCAGACTTCCAGAATGACAACACTGTGTTCTAGAGATTAACTGTATTTTTTTGCGTATGGTAGCGGCAGGCTGATTGTTAAATCTATATTTTTTTGTAGCACTAATATTTGATCTTAGTGCCCAAAAATATTATTTATAGTTGTAATTCAAAGATTTTTTATAAAAAATTAAGACATTCATTTTGGATAACAGTCTCCCATACTCCCACTAACTAAAATTTTTTTGGGGGTTTACCTCGAACTGTACCTAATTTGTGACAATGCTTACAACAGAAACTTTTTGTGTAACGTGTAAATATGTGTTTACAATTGTAAAATTATGATTAAGGTGCACTTTTTAATTCTAAAAGATTGAAAAAAAATGTATAGACTAATACAAATGCTTGAGCAAGCTTGTTTAGGCTAAATCAACATATAAAAAAAAATAATAACAAAAATTATTAAGAAAGTCATTAAAAAGTGGAAATTATAATAACACCAACCATCACACCCTTGGGAAGTAAAATAGCTGTGAAATAGAAAGGACTTTTTGGTGGGCATTCAATGACAAATCATCACATACAATTTCAATGTTTATTATGAAATATTTAAGGTTGAAGGTCACATGATGTTACCTTCAAATATAAATCAAAATAGTGGTATTTTTTGGCCTTAGCTTTTAAGTTTAAATTATTTGAAATTTGTTTTAAATTTTTGGATACCCTGCTGTAGTGGGAATAATATATTATGTCTCAAAGAGGGGTACAAAATATTGACTTTGGGAAGTTACTTGATTGATGTCCTCTAGCTAACTACAAAATGTCATCAAAATAAGAGATCTTTTGGTTTAGGAGCCATGATGATTTGTCATGTAATGACAATCAGCAACGCCGAATTGGCCGAACGGGATACCAGGAAATTTCATGGTGGGCTGCAGCAGCTATGGCTAGAAAAGCTACAATTTCAAGGGGTGATTAATGGATGTAATTGGGCTTTACAGTGCATATAACAAGTATCTGGAAAAGAAATTTAATTACAAAATAATATACTATAATTCTGAAACAAAATATTGGGGGGAAGGAGTATCCCAGTAATATCACCTTTGAGAAAAATTGAATGTGTGCATTATACTGAGTGAATGGAAAATAGGGCTGGTCTCCAAATTTTCCAGGGATGATTTTAATTCCCAGTCCAGTAATGACAATCAGACACACTGCACAAATGGGTCAGCAGGAGATTATAGCAATATTTTTAATCGGAATCAAAGCTGAGAGCTGGGTAACCCAGCTTTGGTAGGTTTATTTTTAAAAATGTCATCTGCTCCAGGAGCTGGGGGGGACAACTGTGAATGATGAGGTGAAAGTGTATTTCCTGTGATTGAAAATACACGTTCACTGTAGACGGTGGTTGGGGGACAGGAAACAAGCTCCTGGGCTACCACAGACAGGACAGGCCACAAAAACCTCTTTTCATTCCAAAATCTCAAGGGATCTGTACTGGGGGGCAGGGGAGGTTGAGATAGGTAAAGCCTAACCATGTCGGCAGCATTGCTTTCTTTCATCGGGGGCTCTCTAATGTCTCCAACCAATGTGCCCAGTGTATCAGCCCCAAAAGTAGCTGCTGTGGTGGGACGAGGACGAGCAGCAGTGCTAGGGATTTTGGTTTTGGGTGACAGAGTATCACTATCAGACTCTGGCATCTCTTCATCTGCCTTTACAGGTGACATTTTTTTTGTATTTCACACACCCTCTGTATCAATTTGTCCCTCCATGTGGTCAAGCTATTTGTACGGAGTGCTATCTTTCGCTTTACTCTAGGATCCCAAAGTGTGGCTAGCATGCAGTGAGGGCTAATGTCGATGCACTCTTTTACGTGCCGAGTCAGTTGCTCCTTCAACCTCCTTAGAAGGGCTGCAACATCATCAAGAAGATTACCACCAGGCAATACTTCCCTATTGCAAAAGAAATCATCTAATAGGTTCGAGAGGTGAGTGAAGAGGGGAATGACTTGTGCCAGGCTAGCTTTCTCTTGGCTAAAATTTTCTGTCACCGCCCGAAAAGGTATGAGGACTGCCACTAACTGTTCAATCATGGCCCAGTCATCCCTGCCCAGTGGTCTGTCAATGCCAATGGAATGTTGGTATGCCATTGCATGGATTGCCTTTTGCTTTTCTAATATTCGCTTCAGCATATCTAATGTGGAGTTCCATCTAGTACTCACATCTTGTTTGAGACGGTGCTCTGCAAGGCCAACATTTCTCTGTTCCTGCCTAAGGAGATGGCTATCTTTTACACTATGATGGAAGTGGCCAGCTATTTTTCGGCAACACTCAAAAAGTGTTACCAACCTTCCGGTGTCGTGATCAAGGGCAGCCTTAACAACCAGATGCAGTACATGCGCCGAACAACGTACACCCACAAAGACGCTTTCACGTAGCGCCTTTAGCATATTGGCTGCCCCATCGGTGACAACAAAACCCATTTGTTTACAAAAAAAGGAGATTACCAATGGCACTACTAGTGTGTGAGAGACCTGTCACGTTTAATATCTAACTGACTGATATGGCCTTGTATTATAATAGCCAAATATTTAGGCTGAGTATGGGTGCTATGTGTAAATCCTTGATTACTGGTACTGGAAGAAAAAAGAATACACTTAATTAGCACTCCCAGGTCGCTTTGGAATAGTAAGATTATATTCACTTAGATCAGGTGATCCAGTGATGGAATATGGGGAGGCAAAAACTAAACTAAAATTAAAATATAACTTTTATTGGGGTTTGCAAATAAAAATAGGAAAAATAGAATTAAAAATTGCTCTTAAGCTCTGACTATAGTCAAAATAAATCAATGTGGCAGTCTAGTATGTGCAGAGATGCCTCCTAGAGAAGGTCTAAGGTTGATTATCTATCAAATGGATAGCCTGCTTCTTCAACTGACTCAGAGAATAAAGCATGTGTGTCAGATTGCTGAATACAGGGTCAGTGCAGGTCTATAACAACCTATGTCTCAGGTAACTAGTAACTGATGCAAGACCACTCAGGACTTAGAGACAATGCAACTGAGTATATCAAGTGAATAGTGTCCACTTGTGTGGGTAAATAGATTGACCAGGTATCTATATAATTATACTTAGGTCTATTTGAACAATAGTGTCAACTTGTATTAGGTAAATGGATTGCCCAGGTACCAGTACATTCAATGATGTCTGGTATTGAATCCAAAGAATCAATGTATCTACCTGGATTAATAAAAGTAATATAAACCCAGGTTGGATTGTAATTCACCTAGTACTATCATGTATACACAGTTATTTTCAACAACAGTTGTGAAGATTGTTAGTCTATTCGTTTGCTTTTATTTAGTTCAACAGCCGTTGTGATGATTAGTAGTATATACGATGAGATGACATAAATTGGGTTGCTTGTATAGTTGTCAATAAATTTGCAAAATAAATATGTGCTTAAAGTCAGGGTTACTGACTAACATAGCATGGATGGCAACCTAATTAGTGTACTTATGTGCCTACTCTTATATCCTCACAGTTATTTGCTTCAGCCCCAGTTGTGAAGAATGTTTTAAATATTCATTTACTTTTATTAAGTTCAACAACAGTGGAGATTATTAATATATCCGTTATACTTGTGTTAGACATAAGTAGATTGCATTTTGAATGCTTATATTATGTACTGGATAATCGCTATAGAATTCGTAGGACCTCCATATATTATCTTGTCTCAACTTGAGTAACAGGTTTAAAAAGCCCTCATTCCAAATATATAAGTTGTGGATTTCACATTAATGTTTAAGTGCCTAGTTTGGAATGTGTTTGTGGGTAATGATTTGATACGTAAAATGCTGCAGTAATGGTAACAATGTATCAATGTGGTTATATGGATGTAAATAGCTGCAATCTATTAGGCATATGTTCACCTCAATTTAAGTAGGACTGAGTGTTAATGCTATTGCTAGTATCGCTATGTGCGACAATATAAATAAGCAAATCGATAACTACACCATAGATGTTAGTTTGTATGTAAGAAGTCACATGAATAAACTGGATTGTAAGTCCCAGTGTAGCATGAAACACCTTGTGATGTTTTATAATACGTGTGACTTATAGTTGTATTTGCTCAATGTTTGAATGGCTATTGTAGCTAATTACTGTAACACTACAAGCACGGCTGCCATTGGCTAACTGCCTTGTCGCGGTAATACCAGCACTTGTGTATAATATAACAACGGTCAGTAAATTTGACCCATTAGGATAGCTGAAGTTCTATAATAAATCTTTATTGGCAGTATCCGCCGCTTGAGATTCAGTGTTTTAAATTGTTAAATTTAAGCTTTATCAAGAAAGATTGGATGCGGTTAAATTTAAGCTTTATCAAGTAAGATTGGATGCGGTTACCACAGTTGCACAATTGCCAACCAGAGTGTGTGTGTAACGCTTGCACTTATGTTTGCTCACAGTGTGGGGTTAAGAGTAATACCACCGGGTTATAATTGCATACCGGATAGCCGTAAGTCTTAGGCAACTGCAAATCATCTTGAATGTGCCGTGATAATAAACCCGCAAAATAATTGCATTTAACATATGCCGCTCCAATTTGTGTGTTTTAGCTTGCTAAGTTTGTACTTGGTCATACAAAATTAGATACCGTTACCTCATTTACACAATTATTAAACAAATTATGTGTGCAATACTTGTACTTATGTTTGCTTCTATATTGGGGTAAACAATAATAACAACGGATTATATTTGCATGCTAGAGAGCCAAAAAGATTTGGCCTCTGTGAGTTATCTTAAATGCAACGTTTGTTTGTATTACGTGTGTAATAATAATAAGCCCACAAGAATGATTGCATTTACCATATACCAACAGTGGACTACTTATTGTGAGTTTAAATGTTATTATGCACCTGCTGTCAGTTGAATTATTAAGTGTACAGATAGGTATGATACCTGTTGTGGTCTGAAATTGCATATAACAGAGAGGAACCCTCTGGCACACTCTGCCACTTAATAATTAAGAGTAAAGTAAATATTGCCAATGGTCATACACTCGCCAGACGTGGTTAGTGCTTGCATGTTACTAAAAGTAATTACATTCTGGGTTAGAGCGTAAAGAGACTACAGTAATAAATTCGGAAGCTTAAGGCTTACTAAAAACACAGGAGCTCCTAGGACTCCTCACCATTGCCCTAACGTCCCTAACATGTTTCGCCACGTTACGTGGCTTTCTCAAAGGTGAACGCGCCGCACTATAGTAGGCTATTTAAGGCTGATAGTTGTCACGCCCCCAACAGGCGTGTCACTGCCTACTGACCTATCAATGTTCAGTGTGGCATAGACGTAACATTTGGGTGGATTAGGTTAGAATTAACTGTTTCAATGATTACGACAGAAATGGGCATAGATGTCACATTGTAACTAGATCCTGTTCAATATTGTATATATTGAAAGTATAGATTCATATGGTTTTTTAATGTGCTTTGAAATCCCTATGAGTTTGTAAAGGGTATATTCATCTGATCCTTGGGTCTGATTATTAACCAACTTAGGTGGATAATACGATTAGCACATGCTATTTATATGTAATGCATGAACATTAATACAAACAAGATTTTATATTTTTGGTGGTTTTCTATGTGCTATCTTAAATTATCTAGTTCTAGAGAGTAGCAATTTTATTCTAATACATGCCACTATTTGGTACCTAGTTAAAATAATTGTGTGTTACTTGCTTACCCGTATTGGGTATTGTGAATCATAGTGTCATATGTGCCTGCACATTGTTTATTATACAACAGCTAAGAAATTTTCTTGTGATATTTTAGTGGAAATATTGTGAATTCATGGTGACTGATTGTGTGTGGTTGCATGCATGATACGTGTTGTTGTGGAACCAATAAGCTAATGCTGATGGTATTGAGCTAATAGTTTAAATTGTGCTGGGTATATTGTGCCTTTGTCCCTGCCTGCTCTCCCAGCCCCTGAGCCACCATATTATTAAGTGCATATAGGATGTTCTGTGAGGTGTGCTGATGATCCATCACCTCAGCATGCAGGAGAAAGGAGCGGTACCCCTTGCCTACTGCACCAGTCACTGAGTCTGAGGTTTTTGAGCCTGAACTTTTTGGTGATATAACTGGTGACACATTTGGCAGCCACCAATTTGCCATCAAAGACAGGAAGGCATGTTGGCCACTAGGAACACTCCATAGGTCAGTGGTGAAGTGCACTGACTGTCCAGCAGCCTTTCCCAGCTCCTCCTTCAAAACAACAACGCATGACCGGTAAAGTGAGGGAATTACAGATCTACTAAATGTGATATGAGCAGGAACTTTATAATGGGGTGCAACTGCCTCCATAAGTTGTTTAAAGGGGTCCCCTTCCACCATATTAAAAGGAGCCCCTCCAACCACTATGAGCTGAGCAATGAAGCATGTAATTTTCCGCACCTGCTGTCTTGACATCCGACTGGAATGAAATACACCAAATTGCTCTATCGTGGGCTGGGTGGATTTCATGTGATGTTGGCTGACACTGAGAGCAGCTGCACCAGAAGAGGCATGATCACTCTGCCCCTTGTGATTCCTACTGGTGGTGACTGTGACACTGCTACTAGTAGTTCCTCTAGTGGTGCTGGCTGGAGCAGAGACACCACTTTCTTCCCTTAACACCACTGGCTTGTGATGGGTGCGAATGTGTTGGTTCATTCCTGAATTGGACAGATGCCCCAACACTCTACCCCGGCTGACTTCCCTACCACACAATTTGCATTTGGCTTAGCAACCATCACCAATAGCCTCAAAATGCTCCCACACTTGTGCACAACGTATACCTTTGCCACTGTGCAGTGAAGACTCTTTTGTGACAGTTTCTTTGGACGCACATGCTGTAGCAACTTCTTTTGTTTGTATTATATCATGGCCTTCTCTCTGTGACTTAACAGGAGGAGGCCTAAACATTGAACGGATGGTGGGAATGGAGGAGGTTAGTGGCCTACCAGTAGTGGCGGGTGCACTAACTACAATCTGGCTGAGAGACTCAACACAAGCTATTGGAGAGCTCAGTGACACTGGTGGTGATGATGATGGAGACAGAGAGGAATACAAATCTATAGAATAAGGTGAATTATGGGCAGGGAAATAGTATGATCATCTGGTTCTAAATTATAAGATGACACTGATTCAACATATTCAATGTTAGTAAAGATGGATTTATCACTAGCGACATATGTTGGGGAGCCCTCTTCTCCCTGGTGACTACTGGTGCCCTATTCACTTATATCAATAGCAGATGGGCTATCAGTAATGTTGGTACTGGCAGTAGCGGTGGTGGTGGCGGCAGTATGAGCATGAGAAATGTTTTCTTCCTCATACTCAAATACTTCACGTTTGGGATGCTTAAATGAATGTTCACTGTAAAAAGCCTGCGTTGGTACTGCCTGGCCTCTACTGTAAAACATGTTAGTTGGCAACACGATACTAGAACTGGACAAAGTGGAGGACTGGTGACACAACTGGAACTAGTGATTGCATATGTTGTTTTGTGGGTAAGATCCGCAAAATTAAGACGCTGCCGAAATGTGGACTGCTTCCTGGTCTCAGAGGAGGACCTATCAACCCTTCTAGAGGATTGTGGTCTCAGAGGAGGACCTATCAACCCTGCTAGAGGATTGTGAACTTAAATTTTTACTTACAGACCTTTGACATTTAGAGTGTGGGCTCAGATGACTACTAGTTCTACTGCTAGTGAATCTACGAGTGCTTTGACTACTGCTGCTGCTAGCTCTGCTTGAACCCATTAACTTTACCTGAGGCACAGAAACAGGACAGGGCAGCAGTTCCTGCTGCTTCATTTGCCTCTCCTTTGTAGTATCACATCTCTTGTGATACCTAAATTATGTTTCACGTGTGGAGGCTGGATGACAAATGTCTGTGCCAGGCTATGAGGATGTGGATTCTGTGGAAGGATTTGACACAGACAGTAGTGGTACACATGTGGTGGCACTTGTTACTGTGTCACTGCTGCTGGTTTTTTGAGGAACATGAGGTGGGGGATGACTATCCATTACAAATAATTAGGTAGTTGTCTACTAATTATATATATTTAAAAAATTAAAATTGAAAAATTAAATAATGGTATTACTATAGAATTATATAATTATTATCAATTATAAACAAAAATAATTGTTTTTTAATTAATAATAATTTTTGGGTCTAGATACTATCACACACACAATCAATAAAAGAAAATATATTTGGCCAATAATATAGATTGGATAATGTGTCTTCTGCTGATGCTGATGTGTTCAAAAAACAAAAATCCTATGCTCAAGGATGTGTGCCTGTAATCTAAGTTTAAGACAGCACAGCAGTAACTCTCTTAAACAAACAAAAAAAATGTAATTAAATTTTGTGTGGATATCTAAAATGATGAATAGTATACATACACAAACACACACACAAAAAATATCAAATTATATGTATCCACAAAGAGTAAATAATAATAATATAGGGTAATGTGTCTTCTGCTGATGTGTTCAAAATCCTATGATCATTCACCAACCTGTGTGCCTGTTATCTAAGTTTAAGACAGCACAGCAGTAACTCTCTTAAAAAAGAAATTGGAGTGAGCTAAGCTCAGCTCATACATAGAACTCCCAAAAAGTCACCCAAGACAATCAATCAATACAATACACAATTATAATAAAATTCAACTAACTAGTACTCTAGTGAGAAGTTCAAATAACAATTATTAATGCAAGAACTATAAGATAAAGAAAGATATATTTGACTGTTATAAAACTTTCTCCCTTGAGTCACAATTTCAGCCAAAAATAATAATATAATAAGCAAAAATACGCAGACCAGTAAATCACTAGGACACTGTGCCTTCTTCTCTTCTGTTCTGTAACTGTTCAACTTCAGAAGTTCAGGGCTTGTCTTCTGCTGCAATGCTGACAGCCTGCAAGTCTGAATAATGTCTGCCTTCTGCTTAACATAACAACAGCACAGCACAGAGAAGCACAACCCTTGAGGAAAAGTTATAGCACATTGCACTGCGTGTGACAGTAATCCAACCCACAAAATTAAAATAATATAATTAATGGACCAGAAAACTATCACTGTGACAGTAATCCAACCCACAAAACAAAAGGAATGATCTTATTGGACAAGAAGACCGTAGAAGAATATGACACTAAACTCATTTTAATAAACGAATGAATTGGAATCGATTCGTTGTCACTAGTTAATAAATATGTTTTGTTGATTCGGATTGTTCTGTACCAGTAGTATATTTAGAATATATATTATATTAGTAGTATACCATGCTAGTCCAAAAACCGAACTAAATATTTTATCTGTTCAATCAATAATTACATAATCATATCTCATTTTCTAACTATTTTGTGGTTCTTTGGATTTAATAATAATATATATTTGAAGAAATAAAACTCTGCCACGCACATCTGAATGAAAACGAATATATCTGAAAGATTCGAATATTTCGGAACAAATGCATTCGGATTAGTAGTGTATTAATATATTAAATTAAATATATAGTATAGTATACCATGCATTTTATCTGTTCAATCTCACTCATATTTTAATTATTTGATAATAAATAATTAAATATCTCATTTTCTAACTATTTTTTGGTTCTTTGGATTTAATAACAATATTTATTTTTAAAAAAATAGATGTTCTTAGAACTGCGCCACGCACATATGAATGAAAACGAATACATCTGAACGATTCAAATATTTCGGAACAAATGCATTCTGATTAGTACGATTTCGGAAAGCATTTAATTTGGATATTCGAAATGGTCCAAAGCTCCAAATTCGACCAAATTCGTAAGAATTCGAATTCGGAACAAAACAAATAGCACATGTCTAACAAATACATACACACACCCTCACAGAGACACCCACAATAAACACACACCCTCACAGAGACATCCACAGAAAACACAGACTTACACACCCACCCTCACAGAGGCATAAAGAGAAAATACACAAACGCAAACATACACACACCCTCGCAGAGACACCCATAGAAAAAGCTCAAAGACATATGCACACACCATCACAGACATCCACAGAAAATGCACAAAGACATACACACCCACCCTCACAGAGAGACCCACAGAAAAAAAATACATACACACTCATAGAGACACAAACCAAAGCACAAAGACATAAACACAGACACCCACAGAAACACTCACAGGAGGAAACATTTATGCACCTTGCATCCCCTAAATCAACAGTGTGTGACATGCATGATAAAATATTGCAGAAATTAAGAGATTGCTTTTTAAAGAATCATATTTGTAAATGTGTAAAAAAAAAATTCTGTGAATTCAAAATTGTACATTAATGATCAGGGGGCTATTTGAAGGAAAGTACTTTTAAAAGGTTGACATATGTTTGTTTGTTTTTTTCCCCTTTTTTCCCAACCAAGAGCACCACTTCAAAAATAGTGTACAAATGTTCCCATCTGTCAGCTGTACTTATGGATTTTGAAAATGCTGTACCCTATATGGTCTTGGTGGAACCATAAGCTGTGGTACTCATACCATTAGATCTGGTTAAATTCAGGATTTAGGCTTGTTGGTATGTATTTCAAAATTAAGTCAGCTGTAGTGTAAACTGAACAGTTTTAAGTTAACCTGTCTCATTTCAAACACTGAGCAATCTTAGTCTGAGAGTATAACATTTTTAACATTTTATGCAGATGCATCTTAGATAAAATGCCTCCTTGCATAAAGGGGCAGTAAACTGGAATGTAATATATATATATATATATATATATATATAAAACAGTCCCAGAGCTCCGCACTCACTGTAATAAATCAGCAATATGTGCCCGGGGTGCATCCAAAATGAACATGTATATAAGAAAAGGAGACGCACTCGCCGGGTCTTAACAAATGATGTGTTTAATCCACCAGTGACGTTTCGGGGTAGTAAGCCCCGTCCTCAGACCAATAAAATATATACATACATTGCAGACGTATATTACCTTACCTTCCACCAAGATTCTATGCCGGAAGTGTCCACAGCGTTCCCCCTGCGCCACTGCGCAGAACCGGGGGTAGTCATGGCAACCGGAATAAACAATACTCACAATCTGACATCAGACGCCTGGTCCTACGGACACGCCCATCTGCACTGTAAGTGCCAAAGGAAGCCGTAAGAGCCGGGAAGTATTATACAGGGCTAATAACAATTCTGCTGGAGAAAATAATTCTGCTGGAGAAAATAACAACAACACGTTAGACGAAACATTTGGCAATAGTATCCCAAGATCAAAGTATTCAATATATCAGACAATTTGTAATCTGACTAAAGGTTATGTATCTAATACATGAATATATAAGTGATCTAGAAATAAATCTGTAAATAAGCCATCAATTAATCATCAACAATTTTTTGTAAATAAGCCATCAATTAATCATAAACAATTGTTTTTTTATAGGAAACAGTGCCAATCTAAATTTACATTTAGCCCATTCGGCGTTATAGTATTCAATGTATAGATCCATTTGGATTCTTTTTGTAGAAGTAGTTTGGCCCTGTCTCCCCCTCTATTGGGCCTGGGAACGTGATCAATGATGACATAACATAAGTTGGACACCGCATGGCCAGCCTGCGCAAAATGTCTGGCCACAGGTTGGTCAGATTGTTTTTTATCAATGGCTGCTCTAATTGCAGTGCGATGGTTGGCCATGCGGGTCCGCAGGTCATCAATTGTTTTGCCCACGTAGTATAACCCACAGGGGCAATGAATCAAATAGACAACATATTGAGTGGTACAAGTAACACGATGTCTTATGTAGAATTTTTTGTTGGTATGTGGGTGTACAAAGAACTTGGTAGCACTGAGTCCACTACATGTAGTGCATCCAAGACATTTAAAGCAGCCTGGTTTTGAACGTTTTAGCCATGTTGTTTTCGTTTAACAGTCAATCGGATCCACCTTGACAAGAATGTCCCGAATGGATCTAGATCTTTTAAAGCAGACTCTAGGTGGTCCCATATTGACAAAAGGTAAAGTCTGGTCAGACTGCACAATTTCCCAGTCCTTCCTTAATACTGCTGGTAAATTCTGTTTGTCCACAGTGTATGTTGTCACATATGTCATCCTGTCGGTATCCGCTGTCCTGGTCGTTGCGCGTAGGGCTTCTTCTTGTGGCAGATCCCAGAATTGTTCCAGATGTTTATTTAGATGCTGCTCATTATATCCCCGTTGAAGAAATCTAGACTTCATTTCTAACAGTTGTTGTTTTGTTTGTACAGGGTCACTATTATTTCTGACCACTCTTTTGAATTGGGAGATTGGCAGTGCCTGCTTTAGAGCTGGAGGATGGCAACTAGTAGCCTGAAGCAGGGAATTTCTGTCCGTGGCCTTATGAAAGAGTGTAGTGGAGAGACGGTTCTGGTCTTTATATATCCGCAAATCTAGAAAGTCTACAGATATTTCGCTATACTCCATCTTAAATTGTAGGTTAGGACGTAATTCATTCAGCTGGTTGAACCATAGCAGGAGATCCTGTGCCGATCCGTCCCAAATTAGAAACAAGTCGTCAATATAGCAACGAAATATCCTTATGTTGGGATGAGAAAATAGATCAGTATTGTATTGTTCAAACTCTGCCATGTATAAATTGGCAAATGATGGGGCCACACTCGACCCCATCGCTGTGCCTAAAAGTTGTAAATAAAACCGGGTCTCAAATCGGAAATCGTTCATAGTGAGGCAGTAGTTTAACATCTCCATAATCCACTCGGTATTTGGTCCTACAAAAGGATATCTTCTCAGGTGGTTGCGGATTGCCTCCATACCTTGACTGTGTGGTATAATGGTATAGAGACTAACCACATCTAGGGTAACCAGCAATTCCGTCCCTTTTAGATTATCATATTGCTTAAGCTCTTGGATGAGGGCCATGGAGTCCAACAAAAAAGAAGGCATATTGCAGACCATTGGCTGGAAAAGGGAGTCCAGATATGTGGCAATGGGTTGGAGCAGAGAACCAATAGCCGAGACTATTGGTCTCCCAGGTGGTTGGGTGAGGTGTTTGTGCACTTTCGGTAATGTGTAGAATACAGGAACCCGTGGGAACTGTACTGTTAGATATCTATAGAGCTGTTCATCTATTAGATTGTTACTTAGTGCATTTTGTAGAGAAGCATCAATTTGTTTTTTAAAGGACCACACTGGATCTCCTGAAAGTTGTTTATAGGTGTTATCATCATTCAACTGTGCTATTGCTTCACTGCGGTAGTATGAGTAATCCAAGATTACCACCGCCCCACCTTTATCTGCTTCACGGAATACCTATTCGGTATTTTCTTTTAGACTTTTCAAAGCATCCCTCTCCTGTCGTGAGAGATTATTACGATGTTTCCCAAAGTTTCCTTGTAGGTCTTTTCTGGCTCCATCCCCCAGTAGCCTGCTGTAGGTCTTAATACTGGCATTCGAACTGCTGGGATCGTACTTCCCTTTTGCTCGAAATCTTGGTATCTCTGCTTGACTACTTACAAAGTGTTCTCGTAAGCGCAACATTCTTTCAAACTTATGTTTATCCAGGAAGGATGTGAAAGGGTCATCATATTCGGTGGGTATAAAGGAAAAACCTTTATTGAGTACCCTTACTTCAGTGGGAGACAAGGAGTATGAGCTAAGATTAATCACAATATCTTCTTTCAGAATCTCTGTGGTCTGGGTGGTCTTCCTCTTCCTCTTGTGCCCCCCCTCTGATTATGTGGCCTGTGCCCCTGAAGTTTTTTGACCGGGTAGTTACACCCTGGGGGCCAATTCCTGGTTCCACATGTATGCTGGGGGCTCCATCAGATTCTGAACTTCCGGCATAGAATCTTGGTGGAGGGTAAGGTAATATAAGTCTGCAATGTATGTATATATTTTATTGGTCTGAGGACGGGGCTTACTACCCCAAACGTCACTGGTGGATTAAACACATCATTCGTTAAGACCCGGCGAGTGCGTCTCCTTTTCTTATATACATGTTCATTTTGGATGCACCCCGGGCACATATTGCTGATTTATTACAGTGAGTGCGGAGCTCTGGGACTGTTTTGTATTACTTTATTTAGCTCCGGCACCCTAAAAAGTTCATTGACTGCCTCCTTCCTTATGGTTTTTACACTTGTTTGAGGATTCACGTTGTATTTTATTTTGGAGCACTGATTGTTGGTGCGCACAAACTCACAACATAATGGATACAACCGCAAATGCGGAACATGACACAGACATGGATTATGATGCTGAACAGGATATACAGGGGGCTACGGTGTTCAACTTCACACAGGAGGACGCTGACCGCATCAGATTTGATGCTTTACCAGTCAGAGATACTAAAGAACCACCAGAACAACTATATGCCAAATGGCTAAAATTAAAAAAGAGAAGCACTGATTTGGCATTGCATGGCAGCTTTCTTTCTGAGTATCACAGAAAGATGTACATTCCTAGAGGATTCAGAATGAAAAGTGTGCCAACAATAGGTCGCAACAATACTGCCTTCTGTATCAAATGGTGCAGTATTTTAAACAAGTGTTCATTGGATCTCATGCTCCTGGTAATTGAAGAGGTGAGGACCCTCATGCAGGCATCTAAAATAGAGATTGACAAATTTGAAGAGCAATACAAACCAACTTTGGAAGCAGACAGTGAACATAATTGGCTGGCCAAACTTGAACAACAAGTTGCTCAATACCAATTGGAATTAACAACATTCAAAAACAGAAAATGGGATGTAGTGATGGCAGATTACAAGGATAAACGTGTGTACCGATGGCTTTTGAGCCCAGAAGAGAGGAGAATTATAACTACCTCCTACACACGTAAGCCAAGATATTGCAAACCAAGGAACCTCACTACAGTGGATTCCTCTGGGAACAGTTCAGAATCTGATGGGGCCCCCAGCATACATGTGGAACCAGGAATTGGCCCCCAGGGTGTAACTACCCGGTCAAAAAACTTCAGGGGCACAGGCCACATAATCGGAGGGGGGGGGCGCAAGAGGAAGAGGAAGACCACCCAGACCACAGAGATTCTGACAGAAGATATTGTGATTAATCTTAGCTCATACTCCTTGTCTCCCACTGAATTAAGGGTACTCAATAAAGGTTTTTCCTTTATACCCACCGAATATGATGACCCTTTCACATCCTTCCTGGATAAACATAAGTTTGAAAGAATGTTGCGCTTACGAGAACACTTTGGAAGTAGTCAAGCAGAGATACCAAGATTTCGAGCAAAAGGGAAGTACGATCCCAGCAGTTCGAATGCCAGTATTAAGACCTACAGCAGGCTACTGGGGGATGGAGCCAGAAAAGACCTACAAGGAAACTTTGGAAAACATCGTAATAATCTCTCACGACAGGAGAGGGATGCTTTGAAAAGTCTAAAAGAAAATACAGAATTGGTATTCCGTGAAGCAGATAAAGGTGGGGCGGTGGTAATCTTGGATTACTCATACTACCGCAGTGAAGCAATAGCACAGTTGAATGATGATAACACCTATAAACAACTTTCAGGAGATCCAGTGTGGTCCTTTAAAAAACAAATTGATGCTTCTCTACAAAATGCACTAAGTAACAATCTAATAGATGAACAGCTCTATAGATATCTAACAGTACAGTTCCCACGGGTTCCTGTATTCTACACGTTACCGAAAGTGCACAAACACCTCACCCAACCACCTGGGAGACCAATAGTCTCGGCTATTGGTTCTCTGCTCCAACCCATTGCCACATATCTGGACTCCCTTTTCCAGCCAATGGTCTGCAATATGCCTTCTTTTTTGTTGGACTCCATGGCCCTCATCCAAGAGCTTAAGCAATATGATAATCTAAAAGGGACGAAATTGCTGGTTACCCTAGATGTGGTTAGTCTCTATACCATTATACCACACAGTCAAGGTATGGAGGCAATCCGCAACCACCTGAGAAGATATCCTTTTGTAGGACCAAATACCGAGTGGATTATGGAGATGTTAAACTACTGCCTCACTATGAACTATTTCCGATTTGAGACCCGGTTTTATTTACAACTTTTAGGCACAGCGATCGGGTCGAGTGTGGCCCCATCATTTGCCAATTTATACATGGCAGAGTTTGAACAATTCGAACAAAAGGACAGAAAGGTAAGGGGTTACTACAGCACTCACTCTCACTCTAATAGGAGATATAAAGTAAAAACATTCATACTTTATTAGTCATAAGTTAAAACCAGGATAAACAGCCCTAGTGGATAAATTATACTACCCACAACCACCTATTTAACAATAATAAAAGCAAAGAGGGCCCTCCTAACACTCCTCTGTTTCCTGGCCGATAACTGGAAGCGTCGGCATCAGGTGGCTGGAGTGATAGGATGAGCCGGTAAAGAACGTGCTGTACAAACGCGTTTCGGCTATTAGAAAGCCTTTATCAATGTTTCACATTCAATGCCTAAAATAGTAAGCCGAGGCTCCAATGTTCGGAGCTTAATATCTCTCCAGAACACCGGTTAGTAGCCAATCCGGGACCTTTCCCAGACTCCACCTTTGTATCTTCCAATTGGTTACGGGCTTGGTTCACGCCCATAGGAACCAAGCCCGTAACCGATTGGAGGATACGAAGGTGGAGTCTGGGAAAGGTCCCGGATTGGCTACTAACCGGTGTTCTGGAGAGATATTAAGCTCCGAACATCGGAGCCTCGGCTTACTATTTTAGGCATTGAATGTGAAACATTGATAAAGGCTTTCTAATAGCCGAAACGCGTTTGTACAGCACGTTCTTTACCGGCTCATCCTATCACTCCAGCCACCTGATGCCGACGCTTCCAGTTATTGGCCAGGAAACAGAGAGTTAGGAGGGCCCTCTTTGCTTTTATTATTGTTAAATAGGTGGTTGTGGGTAGTATAATTTATCCACTAGGGATGTTTATCCTGGTTTTAACTTATGACTAATAAAGTATGAATGGTTTTACTTTATATCTCCTATTAGAGTGAGAGTGAGTGCTATAGTAACCCCTTACCTTCCTGTCCTTTTGTTCGAATTATATTTTTGAGGGGCAGCACCGGAATTTTATAATTCCTATCTCACCTATTCTTACAGTGTAGTGCCAGTTTGTTTTTCTTTGGTTCCTAGAGTTTGAACAATACAATACTGATCTATTTTCTCATCCCAACATAAGGATATTTCGTCACTATATTGACGACTTGTTTCTAATTTGGGACGGATCAGCACAGGATCTCCTGCTATGGTTCAACCAGCTGAACGAATTACGTCCTAACCTACAATTTAAGATGGAGTATAGCGAAATATCTGTAGACTTTCTAGATTTGCGGATATATAAAGACCAGAACCGTCTCTTCACTACACTCTTTCGTAAGGCCACAGACAGAAATTCCCTGCTTCAGGCTACTAGTTGCCATCCTCCAGCTCTAAAGCAGGCACTGCCAATCTCCCAATTCAAAAGAGTGGTCAGAAATAATAGTGACCCTGTACAAACAAAACAACAACTGTTAGAAATGAAGTCTAGATTTCTTCAACGGGGATATAATGAGCAGCATCTAAATAAACATCTGGAACAATTCTGGGATCTGCCACAAGAAGAAGCCCTACGCGCAACGACCAGGACAGCGGATACCGACAGGATGACATATGTGACAACATACACTGTGGACAAACAGAATTTACCAGCAGTATTAAGGAAGGACTGGGAAATTGTGCAGTCTGACCAGACTTTACCTTTTGTCAATATGGGACCACCTAGAGTCTGCTTTAAAAGATCTAGATCCATTCGGGACATTCTTGTCAAGGTGGATCCGATTGACTGTTATACGAAAACAACATGGCTAAAACGTTCAAAACCAGGCTGCTTTAAATGTCTTGGATGCACTACATGTAGTGGACTCAGTGCTACCAAGTTCTTTGTACACCCACATACCAACAAAAAATTCTACATAAGACATCGTGTTACTTGTACCACTCAATATGTTGTCTATCTGATTCATTGCCCCTGTGGGTTATACTACGTGGGCAAAACAATTGATGACCTGCGGACCCACATGGCCAACCATCGCACTGCAATTAGAGCAGCCATTGATAAAAAACAATCTGACCAACCTGTGGCCAGACATTTTGCGCAGGCTGGCCATGCGGTGTCCAACTTACGTTATGTCATCATTGATCACGTTCCCAGGCCCAATAGAGGGGGATACAGGGCCAAACTACTTCTACAAAAAGAATCCAAATGGATCTATACATTGAATACTATAACGCCGAATGGGCTAAATGTAAATTTAGATTGGCACTGTTTCCTATAAAAAACAATTGTTTATGATTAATTGATGGCTTATTTACAAAAAATTGTTGATGATTAATTGATGGCTTATTTACAGATTTATTTCTAGATCACTTATATATTCATGTATTAGATACATAACCTTTAGTCAGATTACAAATTGTCTTATATATTGAATACTTTGATCTTGGGATACTATTGCCAAATGTTTCGTCTAACGTGTTGTTGTTATTTTCTCCAGCAGAATTATTTTCTCCAGCAGAATTGTTATTAGCCCTGTATAATACTTCCCGGCTCTTACGGCTTCCTTTGGCACTTACAGTGCAGATGGGCGTGTCCGTAGGACCCGGCGTCTGATGTCAGATTGTGAGTATTGTTTATTCCAGTTGCCATGACTACCCCCGGTTCTGCGCAGTGGCGCAGGGGGAACGCTGTGGACACTTCCGGCATAGAATCTTGGTGGAGGGTAAGGTAATATAAGTCTGCAATGTATGTATATATTTTATTGGTCTGAGGACGGGGCTTACTACCCCGAAACGTCACTGGTGGATTAAACACATCATTTGTTAAGACCCGGCGAGTGCGTCTCCTTTTCTTATATATATATATATATATATATATATATATATATATATATATATATATATATAAAACACGGAAGGGAACTGCACTCTCATACCGGACCGGGTACACATCCTATGACCCTGCAACATGCTCAGCCCTGGGTGCCACCGGCACTCACAGGAAGCTGTGCTGTCCCCAGAACCACAAGCAGTTAACCCCAGACAGGTCTGGGTGCAAGAACCATAGGGAAAATTACAAAAAAAATTAATACAACACACAGAGAAAACCCAGCACTCACTTACAAGCTCTCAGCTAAGATTTAAAAGCAAAAATGGAAAGGTTAGTCACCGCATCTGACCAAATGGGACAAGCTCAGTGCTTGTCCCATTTGGCCAGATGCGGTGACTAACCTTTCCATTTTTGCTTTTAAATCTTAGCTGAGAGCTTGTAAGTGAGTGCTGGGTTTTCTCTGTGTGTTGTATTAATTTTTTTTGTAATTTTCCCTATGGTTCTTGCACCCAGACCTGTCTGGGGTTAACTGCTTGTGGTTCTGGGGACAGCACAGCTTCCTGTGAGTGCCGGTGGCACCCAGGGCTGAGCATGTTGCAGGGTCATAGGATGTGTACCCGGTCCGGTATGAGAGTGCAGTTCCCTTCCGTGTTTTGTATATGTCTAGGGTGATTACATATTCCTGTGCACCCTTTTTTTGTTTTCAGTTTGTTTGGATTTGAAAGCTTGCATTGTGTGGCTGTTTTAGGGTCTCAGGTATTGGAGAGGACCTTGACGTGGTACCTGAGCTTGTCCCATTTGGCCAGATGCGGTGACTAACCTTTCCATTTTTGCTTTTAAATCTTAGCTGAGAGCTTGTAAGTGAGTGCTGGGTTTTCTCTGTGTGTTGTATTAATTTTTTTTGTAATTTTCCCTATGGTTCTTGCACCCAGACCTGTCTGGGGTTAACTGCTTGTGGTTCTGGGGACAGCACAGCTTCCTGTGAGTGCCGGTGGCACCCAGGGCTGAGCATGTTGCAGGGTCATAGGATGTGTACCCGGTCCGGTATGAGAGTGCAGTTCCCTTCCGTGTTTTGTATATGTCTAGGGTGATTACATATTCCTGTGCACCCTTTTTTTGTTTTCAGTTTGTTTGGATTTGAAAGCTTGCATTGTGTGGCTGTTTTAGGGTCTCAGGTATTGGAGAGGACCTTGACGTGGTACCTGAGCTTGTCCCATTTGGCCAGATGCGGTGACTAACCTTTCCATTTTTGCTTTTAAATCTTAGCTGAGAGCTTGTAAGTGAGTGCTGGGTTTTCTCTGTGTGTTGTATTAATTTTTTTTGTAATTTTCCCTATGGTTCTTGCACCCAGACCTGTCTGGGGTTAACTGCTTGTGGTTCTGGGGACAGCACAGCTTCCTGTGAGTGCCGGTGGCACCCAGGGCTGAGCATGTTGCAGGGTCATAGGATGTGTACCCGGTCCGGTATGAGAGTGCAGTTCCCTTCCGTGTTTTGTATATGTCTAGGGTGATTACATATTCCTGTGCACCCTTTTTTTGTTTTCAGTTTGTTTGGATTTGAAAGCTTGCATTGTGTGGCTGTTTTAGGGTCTCAGGTATTGGAGAGGACCTTGACGTGGTACCTGAGCTTGTCCCATTTGGCCAGATGCGGTGACTAACCTTTCCATTTTTGCTTTTAAATCTTAGCTGAGAGCTTGTAAGTGAGTGCTGGGTTTTCTCTGTGTGTTGTATTAATTTTTTTTGTAATTTTCCCTATGGTTCTTGCACCCAGACCTGTCTGGGGTTAACTGCTTGTGGTTCTGGGGACAGCACAGCTTCCTGTGAGTGCCGGTGGCACCCAGGGCTGAGCATGTTGCAGGGTCATAGGATGTGTACCCGGTCCGGTATGAGAGTGCAGTTCCCTTCCGTGTTTTGTATATGTCTAGGGTGATTACATATTCCTGTGCACCCTTTTTTTGTTTTCAGTTTGTTTGGATTTGAAAGCTTGCATTGTGTGGCTGTTTTAGGGTCTCAGGTATTGGAGAGGA
The DNA here is from genome assembly GCF_027579735.1 of Bombina bombina. Lineage (NCBI taxonomy): Eukaryota > Metazoa > Chordata > Amphibia > Anura > Bombinatoridae > Bombina > Bombina bombina. The sequence goes on along the minus strand of NC_069499.1, from coordinate 400,971,562 downwards.
CCTTGACGTGGTACCTGAGCTTGTCCCATTTGGCCAGATGCGGTGACTAACCTTTCCATTTTTGCTTTTAAATCTTAGCTGAGAGCTTGTAAGTGAGTGCTGGGTTTTCTCTGTGTGTTGTATTAATTTTTTTTGTAATTTTCCCTATGGTTCTTGCACCCAGACCTGTCTGGGGTTAACTGCTTGTGGTTCTGGGGACAGCACAGCTTCCTGTGAGTGCCGGTGGCACCCAGGGCTGAGCATGTTGCAGGGTCATAGGATGTGTACCCGGTCCGGTATGAGAGTGCAGTTCCCTTCCGTGTTTTGTATATGTCTAGGGTGATTACATATTCCTGTGCACCCTTTTTTTGTTTTCAGTTTGTTTGGATTTGAAAGCTTGCATTGTGTGGCTGTTTTAGGGTCTCAGGTATTGGAGAGGACCTTGACGTGGTACCTGAGCTTGTCCCATTTGGCCAGATGCGGTGACTAACCTTTCCATTTTTGCTTTTAAATCTTAGCTGAGAGCTTGTAAGTGAGTGCTGGGTTTTCTCTGTGTGTTGTATTAATTTTTTTTGTAATTTTCCCTATGGTTCTTGCACCCAGACCTGTCTGGGGTTAACTGCTTGTGGTTCTGGGGACAGCACAGCTTCCTGTGAGTGCCGGTGGCACCCAGGGCTGAGCATGTTGCAGGGTCATAGGATGTGTACCCGGTCCGGTATGAGAGTGCAGTTCCCTTCCGTGTTTTGTATATGTCTAGGGTGATTACATATTCCTGTGCACCCTTTTTTTGTTTTCAGTTTGTTTGGATTTGAAAGCTTGCATTGTGTGGCTGTTTTAGGGTCTCAGGTATTGGAGAGGACCTTGACGTGGTACCTGAGCTTGTCCCATTTGGCCAGATGCGGTGACTAACCTTTCCATTTTTGCTTTTAAATCTTAGCTGAGAGCTTGTAAGTGAGTGCTGGGTTTTCTCTGTGTGTTGTATTAATTTTTTTTGTAATTTTCCCTATGGTTCTTGCACCCAGACCTGTCTGGGGTTAACTGCTTGTGGTTCTGGGGACAGCACAGCTTCCTGTGAGTGCCGGTGGCACCCAGGGCTGAGCATGTTGCAGGGTCATAGGATGTGTACCCGGTCCGGTATGAGAGTGCAGTTCCCTTCCGTGTTTTGTATATGTCTAGGGTGATTACATATTCCTGTGCACCCTTTTTTTGTTTTCAGTTTGTTTGGATTTGAAAGCTTGCATTGTGTGGCTGTTTTAGGGTCTCAGGTATTGGAGAGGACCTTGACGTGGTACCTGAGCTTGTCCCATTTGGCCAGATGCGGTGACTAACCTTTCCATTTTTGCTTTTAAATCTTAGCTGAGAGCTTGTAAGTGAGTGCTGGGTTTTCTCTGTGTGTTGTATATATATATATATATATATATATATATATATATATATATATATATATATATATATAAATAAATAAAAATGCATATCTGCCAAAAGGGCACCTACTGTTTGTGTATTGAGGAGGAAAAATTGCTGCATGATTTTAAATATAGAATTTCTACAGCATTATCAAATAATCATAAATACACTGCTGCTAAAAATAAAAATGTTTTTATGGATCCCTGGTCCCACCATACAACTACTACCACAGTGAAGTTACAATCTGAAATTGCACAAAAAAATAAAAAACATTTGCTAAGTAAGTCCTACCTCCTCTGCAAATAAAAGTGTTCTGTCGTCTGACTCAGGCACACACTGTACAAACAAAGTGCCAAGTCTGTTTCACACTGGTTTAGTGCACACTCAGAAATCCTCTCGAATGCTAATACTTTACGCCTTGTAATAACATTTCCCATGCTCAATTAGCACTCTGCTGTAGTACCCACTGGTGGCTGCCAAACATTTTTTACAAAAATAAAAACATATTATTTTTTTAGTTCTTGCTTCTTGGGGCCCCCCTGGCCCATTGGGCCCCTGACAGGAGTCACCCCTGTCACCCCCTGATGGCAGCCCTGACTATAACCACTACATGTTAAGCTTAATGTTCCTTTAATTGTGCATTATATATAGGACATGACGAAGGGCAGTTCACCTGAAATGTAGTCTCTTCTATTGCTTTTACCCACCGATAAACATATTTGTAAAATTAGGACAGTGCTGTTTGTTTTACATTTGTTAATAATGGTATTTAGGAGAGTGGCTTTTATTTAGTATAATTAGTAGGAATGCACATTCAACATTTGTTTATCTATACGAATGGCGAATATGGCCATAGCTAGTGGCATTCATCATTTTTCAAAGACGGATTTATTCCTTTGAAAGTGCAACACAAAAGATCTATGCAAATCCAGATAAATAAATCTAGCACTGAAAAAAAACAAATGACGCTACCCACAGCTATATTTATCATTCGTTTGGATAACCAAATAGAGAATGGACATGCCTACTATTTAGTTTAAAAACAAGGTAAGTATGGCTAAAGGAATATTAAATATTGGGGAAAATGTTCCAAACAAGGGGGTTATTTCCAATTGTGACAATATCTACTCCTAATAATGAGGTTTCGGTTTTGGCTGTTATGGGAAGCATTGTTTTAGATGATCATAATCCAAAATGTATTTGCCCACTAAAAGCCCACAGTCACAAACACATTTTCACTAGAAATGTTCACGAAAATGTGTTTTCAGTTCTTAAGTACTTGTTATAAGGATCGAAACTAGGAATCCAACCGAAGCAGACCTATACAATTCACACTTCTTAAGGTTGCAATACAGTTGTTTTAAAGTAACCCCTATATGGCAAATCATCATTTTTGAGATTAACCGATTGTAATCTGAATCCACCCTGATAACTGGTAAACAATATGAATGCCATTTATATATAGATGGTTTCCAAACCTCACTGTAGAGAAGTGAGTTTCTTTTTCCAGCATTTAAAAAAAAGCAGAACAGCGATCAGTGATATCCTGATCACAAAAATAACATGAAGACAAGAGCATTGTAACTGACAATCACAAATGTCATCAAAGATCAGAAGCACCAGTCCAAGAATAAAAGTTCAAAATATCCAGGTGCAGTTCATAAAATGGGATCAACCTCTGTCTGCTTTTCTTTACAATCAAAACCACATGCAACTGTAAATTATAAAAAAAAGAAATAAGCATTCCAGTAGTGTAATATTACAAAAATCATAGTGGTAGCATAGTCTCAGATAAAAATATACTCACAAGTAAAGCGCACTAGCTTAATTTTATAGAACAGCCTGGATGATTTGCAGTTTGTCAGCATAAAAAGTATTGTTTTATTTGATTAGCAAACAAATTAAGGGAAATGTTCCTGAAATGTCCCAATTTTTTTCTGTGGATGTGTATTGAAGAAATTAGGAGGTTTGGAACAGTGACCGTGAGTGGCTTGCATTAAGCTGCAGTGCTGGACTTTCTTCAAATTATATGATTTCCAGCTATCCAGCTAACTGCTCTCACCAAATAATCCAATAGATCCGCTGGATTTGGCTCCAAATTGACTCCTTCAAACTTATGCCAACAGCCTTGAATGAGCTAACAATCAGCACATGCAATCATTAATCCAAATGCAATTGCAATTGCAATACAAACACAGGTATCTTAAACACAAAAGAGGTACATGTATTAATATCAAACAAAAACAATAAAACAATGTGCAATACACTGCACAATTTTAATGCACCACAAAATGTTTCCTCTGACAGTTCAACACTATACAATCAAGAATCTGTATATAAAATAAAAGTCTTATTATCAGTGTTCAATAATCAAATTAAATCAAATGTTCCTTTAAGTGTGGGGAAATTTAACTAACCCTGTAACATTCTATTCAGAGATTGACGAGATCAGAACACATGCTCATTTACATCTGTCCCTAACTGACCATATAAAAGGAGCCAATGAACACAGATTCCTTAAGACTTTTAAAAAGGAGTATACAGGAGCATAACTAGGGCTTACCATGGGCTTGATGATTTAAAACCTACCAGCATGGAGATAAATCTCAACAAATCTTTCAGGGCTTTTTATAAGTAATATATTTAAATATATGTATCTCTCATTCACTAATCAGAATCCTGCATACCTATTTAAACCGATTTCAAGCTAAAATGTACCTTTTTAAAATTATTTGAAGGAACTCGCAGTACTGACAAGACTTCTTAGATAATTTCACCAGAGCAGAGAGCTTTAGATCATCGGGTCCTAGGTCACAGGGCAAAGGTCATGGCAGGACCCCCTTCTGGGTTTTTGGAATAAGAAGAAGCTGGAAAAGAAGTTATGGTTAGCCTGCACTACAGGATACACACTTGTGCCACCTTCCTGTATAAATATATGGTGGCAGAGTTTTCTGCCACCATATTGTAAAGGCAAATAAATTCACTTTAAATAGGCTGTGCACTCTGTTTTGCAGAAAGCACACAAAGAAGCCAGGCATGAGGCAAATGGAGCCTGGACCCCACCAGTTCCCCTTGTAGAGCAATCACTGCTGATTGAAAGATCATATGGGCTTCTTAACTAGCTAAATTGTTCTTGTTATGTGCACTCTTGAAAATTAGATAAACAAGTGGTAAATGACAGGTGTATAAATTGTTTGAACATTTTAGAATCAAATACTTCTTAATTCTATTTTGTTTTCACATCCTCCATGTATTTATGAATATTATAAATGAATAGTATTTGTCCATTAGTTTAGTATTTTTAAATGAAAAATTGTTGTTTTTCTCTAAGATTGCAATGCTGCACCAACTATTTAAAGTTCTTAACGTATTGTGCAAATAACAGTGATTTAATTTTTATGCCAAAAAAAATCCTGATACAGCCAAGCACTTCTAAACCTGCTGTGCTCTGATAAAGATAAAGGAATACAAGGGTCTAGGTTAAAATGAATTATTCCAAAAAAAGATTCACAAGTGATCATTTGTATATTCTGCAGAATACCTGTCTGTGCATTTTTTTTTTTTTTTATATTTATTGAAGAAAGATCACATACAATAAATGTTAAACAAACACCAAAGGTTGTCTTGTTACATCTTGTACAAAGGGTAGTTGGTGTCATATTACACAGGTTAAGGTTACTTTCTAGTCTTTTTGTGTGTATTTTTTCCAACATAAACTTATACAAACAATTAAACTTGTAAAAATAAACATAAACAACTTTGTTCACTTAATGAAATACTTATGGAAGCTACAATCCAGCTGAAAGAAGTCCATTTCTCTTCCTGGAGTAAAAAGTTCTATATCTCATTTCCTATACTCCAACCGACTCCCCTCTGCATGATAGAGTATTTTATATGTAGCATCACTATAGTGTGGGGAGACATAAACAGACTCCATACAGGACATTTCTCAGGCAAATCAGCTTCAGGATGCAAAACAAGAAGAGAGGAAGGTCGAGAAGAAGAGGGAGATGAAAAGAGGAGTGAGAAATGGAGGAGAGAGGTGAAAGGAATGGTAAGAGAAAGGAAGAGAGCGAGAGCGGAGGAGGGGGAAAGGGTGCCCCCGGAGGGAGGGGGGGGGGGGGGACCGATCCAGGCATGTCCAGCGGTTGGTTCCTATAAGGTCAAATATAAATGGTATGTTATGATCTGCATGTGTATTCATCCCATAAAAATTTGATCTCCGGGAATGATATACGAGAATTATTTTTAAGATGGCCATATTCCTCTAGGTCTAGGAGTTCATCTACTCTGTCCATCCACATGTCTTTTGAGGGGGTTATGAGACTCTTCCAGTGTCTGGCTATTAATGATTTTGCGGCATTAAGGCAGATCTGTATAAGGAGGGATCTCAATCTACATTTAGCTTTGGGGAGGTCATTCAATAATGCTATTCTTGGGGTTAGTGAAAAGTGCTGTGAGAGGATTTTCTTAAGAAAGGATTCTATTGATTGCCATAGAGGTGTTATCTTAGGGCATTGCCACCATATGTGAATTAAAGAACCGTGACCTCCACAGCCTCTCCAACACATCCTGGATGCCTCGGGGTAAATTGAATGTAGGCGAGTGGGGGTCAAATACCATCTTGTAAGGACTTTATAATTTAATTCTAAGATTTGTGGCGAGGTAGATGATTTACGTGTTTTGTGAAAAATATTTCTCCACTCTATCTTGTCCAAGTCTAAGTGTAAGTCTTGTTGCCATTTGATTGTGAATGTAGGGAGTAATGCGTTGTCATGGGTTTGTAGCAGTCTGTGGGACAACGACAAAGGGCGACCAATTGTTTTATTCTGTAAGCATAGTGATTCAAAAGGTGTGGGTGATCTCAGGAGGTCTTCTTTGTGTGGGGAAGATGCTATATAGTGTGTTTTAGCCAGTTTCCAGGACGTCCCCCACACAATTCAATAAATTTATCTGTGCTTATTAATTTCCCATTTTCTACAAACTTGGCCAGAGGCCATGTATAATCCCATTTCTGCGAAATTTGTTGTCTAGTCCCCCTACTAATTCTGCATTCTGGGGGATTGGGAAGAGAGGTGAGCGAAGATGAGTAATGTCTTTATTAGTAGATCTGATCAGGTCCCAAGTATGGAAAAGATGTCTATGTATAGGTAGTGTCTTGCATTGTATTGGTCTGAGTTCCCCAGGCACCCAACAAACCGCTCCCACCTTTGGGATCTGTAGCAAATGTGAGTCTATGGACACCCAGGCCTTATTGTCCGTAGAGCCATGCCAGTCCAGAACTCTCTGTAGAGTGACCGCTATGTAATACTTTCTAATATTTGGTAGGCCTAGCCCCCCCATGTCAGTGTTCCTATATAATGTATTACTATTTATCCGAGGTTTCAGTGTTCCCCATATAAAGGTATTAATTATAGATTGTAGTTGGGATATGTAACTGTTGGGAAGAGAAATGGGGATAGTTTGTAAGATATAAAGAATCCTGGGCAAAGTGGTCATTTTTATGGATTGAATCCTCCCCCACCAAGATAAAGGTCTGTCTGACCACATTGAGAGGTCTTTTTGTATGTTTTGTAGTAAGGGTCTATAATTTTTTTCAAATAATGTAGTATAATTGGGGGAGAGGACAATACCTAAGTATTTAACTGATTCAGGTTGTAATTTGAGGGGGCAAGCTTGTGCTAGTTGTTGAAAGTCAATGGGATCCATGGAGATATTCAGGATTTCAGATTTTTGAAGGTTTATAGAAAAATTAGAAAAGTTACCAAATTTTTGGAGTGTTTCTAGAAGGACAGGTATTGTAGTACTCGGTGAGGTCAGTGAAAACAGCAAGTCATCTGCATATAGGGCAATTTTAAAATCGTGAGGGCCAATTGGGATTCCTGTGATATTTTGGTTCATTCTGACATGAGATGCTAGGACCTCCATAGATAGTATAAAAAGTAATGGGGACAATGGGCAACCCTGTCGGGTACCATTGGTAATTTGAAAGGGATCCGAGAGGGCACCATTGACTCTCACTCTAGCTGACGGGGAAGAGTATAAACTAAAGATTCTATTTATCATTTTCTCTCCAAAGCCAAAAGATTTTAATGTGGCCTTAAGAAAGCTCCAGTTTATACGGTCGAAAGCCTTCTCAGCGTCGACTGTGATAAAGACTGATTTAATTTTATTATGTTGGGCATGGGAGGCTAGAAGGAGCGCTCTTATGGTGTTGTCCCGTGCTTCACGTGACGGGACAAAACCAACCTGGTCCGTATGTATCAGATCTTGAATTATGGAATTTATTCTTTTAGATAGAATTTTGCCCAGGATCTTCAGATCAGAATTTAATAATGATATTGGTCTGTAATTAGTGGTGTCTTCAGGGTTTCTATCTGGTTTTAAGATAACTGCTATATGGGCTTCCTGCATCGTGTGGGAGAGCAGTCTATTATTGTCTATTGAGTTAAACAATTCTAATAGATGTGGGGCAAGTACATTTTTAAATTGTTTATAGTAGGCATTTGTAAGGCCATCAGGGCCAGGGCTTTTTCTCATGGGGAGGTCTTTGATGGTGTTGAGGATTTCTAGCAGTGTAATAGGTTCCTCCATTTTCTCTGTTTGGGCCGTTGTAAGTGTGTTTAATTGTGCTCTATCAATGTATTCGTTCATTTGTGTAGCGTGGGATGAGGAGGCATCGTCTCTAAGATTATACAGTTGATGATAATATTTACTAAATTGGTCTGCTATCTGCTTGCTGTCGTGTGTTACAGTCCCATCAGCCTTTTTTATACTGTATATGTGTGATTTAGAGGTTTTTGCTCTCAGGGCTCTTGCTAGGAGCGCGCCAGCTCGGTTGCCCTCATGGAAATATACCTTTCTTAGGTAAAGAGCTCGTCTCTGAGCTTCTCTAGTCAGTAAATGATTTAGTTCTTTCCTAACTTTAGTCAGTTCTATTTGGATCTTAGAGTCCATAGGGGTCTGTTTGTGTTGTAGTTCTAGGGAGTTCAACTTGTCAGTGTTATGCGTTATAGCTAGATTAAATTGTTTTCGCAGCCTAGACCTTTGTTTAATGTACTCTCCTCTGACTACGGCTTTATGCGCGTCCCATAGGGTACGTGATGAGATTTCAGGCAGTGAGTTATGGTGAAAGTATTCTTGTATGGTCTGGAGCATTTTGATATTAGTGGGAGTGTGATGTAGTAGGGTCTCGTCTAATCTCCATATAAAAGGGCATGACGGGCCTTCTGACCATTCCATAGATAGCGTAATAAGAGAGTGGTCCGACCAAGCCGTTGGGTTTATGTCCGAGTCCCTAACTTGTCCTAGACTCAGTTGGTCGACTAATAGATAATCAATGCGGGTGTATTGAGACCATGGATTAGAGAAAAATGAATAGTTACGCTGAGTAGGGTGTTGTATCCTCCAAATGTCAACTACGCCTGATTTTTTGAGAAAGTCATAAACTATATTTGGGGGCCTTGATGTGGGGTTAGGTTTAGTGGAGGTAGAGTCTAATTTGGGGTCGAAAGTAACGTTAAAATCGCCTCCTATGATTAGAGATCCCTTCCTGTGTTCTTCAATTAGGGCTGTGAGTTTCTTATAGAAGGGCACTCTCTTAGAGTTGGGAGCATAGACGTTCACCAACGTGATTGGGCGCTGGAACAGGAGTCCCACTAGTATTAGGATTCTGCCATCTTTATCGGAGACTTTATGTAGTAATTGAAATTCTAAGTTCTTATGAAATAAAGTCCCAACCCCATTTTTTTTTTTTTTTTTATGGTTTGATCCAAAATACCCAGTGGGGTAAAATTTAGAGAGGAATTTGGGTTCAGCGGTATTTAAAAAATGTGTCTCTTGTATGAATATGATTGAATTGTTATGTTTTTCAAACTCTCTCAAAGCGATTGAACGCTTTATAGGAGAATTGAGTCCATTCGCATTTTGCGAAAGGAAATTCACTGTTCTATGTGTCATTCTTAAAATGTGTGTGGTGTCGTCTACTATCTATGGGTTTCTTACCTGGGACTTCAAAAAAGATGGATTCTGTCGGTTTCCCCCCCCCAGAGGGAATAGGAAGTGATATACAGAGGAGAAGGAAAGGCTGGGAAGAAGCATCATATTGCCTGCGTGAACAAATAAACATTAGAACCATAAAACTGATAAACCAAACATATACAAAACAAGTGTGCAGCGAAACATTGACTGAACAAAAAGTAAGGCTATATCTTTTAGTATAGCAAATAGATTTAGGAATAGGGATAGCGGTGAGGTTATAGGGGGTGAACATCAGGAGATGTTACTACTCCCAGGGTAAAGGAAGCGGAGTGAAGAGGAGACAAGGGACAAGAGATGTATATTCAAAAGATGAAAAGAAGAAAACATTATTTGAAGCAATGACTGGGACAGAACATAACTCTTAGTATCTAGGAGGAGACAAGAAAACACTATATATGTTCATTTCATGGAGGTCTTTCTTTGGGTCCTGGGGGGGTTCCGCTTGAGGATGGGAAGCCTTTTCTTTTCCTAGAAACAGTGGTCCACTCAGGTCTTTGAGGCTTGGGTTTGTGGGCATCCTTTGGGTTCTTGTTTTCAAATATGGATGGTAAAGAGGGCGTTGGGATGCCCAAGTCAGAGCAAAAAGTCTCAATATCTTCTGGGTCTCGATAGGTGTAGATCTTATTTTCTTTAGTCACTTTTAAGGAGAAGGGGAAGCCCCAGCGGTAGGGTATACCCAATTCTTTGAGGTGTAGTGTGAGGTATCTGGCTTCCTTTCTTTTGAAAAGAGTTGTAGGACTAAGGTCCGCGTATATTTGAATGTCTTTTCCTTGAAAGCTTATTGGAGACTGCTTCCTGGAAGCTGTTAGGATATCTTCTTTATCTGAGTATTTATGAAACTTTATTATGATGTCTCGTGGAGGATCTCTCGCTGATGGCGGTGGTCTGAGTGCTCTGTGAGCTCTATCTAGGACCAGAGGGGAAGCAGCGTTGTTTTTAAGTAAATGTTCAAAGAGTTGCTGAAGGTATGAGTTTATTTGTGGGGGTGTAACATCTTCGGGTACCCCTCTGATTCTTAGATTTTGTCTTCTGTTACGGTTATCTAAATCTTCTATTTGAGATTGTAATAAAAGAATGGTGGCGTTTTGTTGCTCCATTTCGCATGCCATGTTGTTATTGTCCGAAGTTAATTCCTCAGTTTGCTCTTCGATTTGCAATATTCTCTGGCCCAGATCTGTTATTTCTCTTTTCACCTCAGTGAGGCTGTCTTTAATCATCTGGCTCACTTGAACCATGAATATTTTAAAGTCTTCTTTAGAGGGTAACAGCAACAAGTCAGCTTTTGTGAGAAGGTGATCTGTGTCTTGGCGAGGTGATGCTGAACCCCTGTCTTCTGAGTCGTTAGATACTGGGGATTGGCTTGACGGAATGGCCGTCTCTGTTGTTTTAAAGTAAGCATCCATCTTTGCCCCAGCAGGAATAGATGTTTTCCCAGACTTGTCTATCCTGGTTGTTCTTTTAGTGGTCATGTTGAAGCTATGAGCAGCAATTCCCTTCTATACAAGAAGTTTGTTGTGGTAAGTAGTGTCAAAACACGCTCATATGGTAGTTAGGCATGCGAACTGCATATGCTGAAAATGTTGGGACGTTGCTTGTTAAGTGATCCTGACCGTTATTAGTTATGGCAGGTATATTGAATGCGCAATACAGCCAGATGTCCTGTGGGTAGCGGACTATGTGAAAGAAAAAAAAAAATCAACAGTCCATATGTTTATCAGAAGAAGTTAATCTGTGTAAGTAAAGACCCATTAGTGCAGGAGGTTTAACCTTAGTGTTTTTGTGTAACACACCGTGAAGACTGGGGTGTTAAGCTTGAGGGAATACTGCTCCTCGCCTCCCACGTGGCGTTATGGTAGGTGTAATGGAGATTTCAGTACATGAAAAGGCTCAGAGCAGCTCTGTCGCATGGATTCAAGGTCTCCTCATAAGATGTGTAATTGCTGTGTTAGCGGTCAGCTTAGTGGGTGTAATCGTTACTCACTGTAAGTGAAAGGGATCCTTATGCCATCGTGCCGATTATCTACTGAGCGAGTTATGCGCATTTTCTTTGTAGGCCTCAATGTCGTCTGTAGCTTGCGGCAGCGCCGTGCTTAAATGTGAGACAAAGTTGGTCGGGTGGTTACAGAGTGTGCCTGTATCTTAGCGGAGCATGTCCTGCAGAAATTCAAAGACTCTTGTCCCTTATACAGAGCTGTACCCTGGGGCTAGTATCAGAGCACTATGTAGTTGCGGCCATTCTCGTTCCCGGCCGGCTCCGCCCCCCTCACCTGTCTGTGCATTTTAATTAATAACATCTCAGGATAATTTAGAATACTGAAATCTTTCTGATCAGTGTCCAACCTCAAATTAAACTTTGAAGCTAAAAATATCCAAAATGAGCAAGCCCACCCAGAAGCAGTAAAAGAACATTAGTTCATAAAATGTTCATCTCTAACAGAGTATGATTAGTGTATTGAGTGCCAGATCTTTTCATGATTATAGCCGCTTATTGGTACAGCAACTATAAGTTTAAATTTTCTTGTGTATTTTATGTAAAACCCCATCATTAAGTTATTGAAACTTCTAAATGGATTTACAAATTTTGCTTTTGAATTTGGTCCGAATTCAGAGCAACCCAGTGGATTATTTTCAAGTTACTGGATTACATTTAATAATACGATATCATAGCTGATACTACAATATCCTCAACCTAAATTTTTACAGCTTAATGAGCCCAACCCCAATCCAAACCAAGGGTTTAAGAACCTTTTTCCCTAATAGTCACAAGGAGAAGAGAAAAATTGCTCAGTGTCCACAGCTCCCCCACTTAGGGCAAATGTCTCCATTTCTTGTGAATGCCTAGCTCTGCCCATGACATAACACTGCACAAGATACACTCTCCCACACCTGTGTTCCTGCCCCTCCAACTGCAGCTCCACCTACTAAACACTGGCGGGACACTATTCAAAAGTCTTCCTCACCAGTCTGTCCTGGAAAGCTTCTAGGTAAAGCTGAGAGGCATTATTGTGAATATACAAGTGTACATAAAGGATTTCACGGTGCTGGAATTGTTAGAATCAGTACCTATTCTGTGGTTAAAACCAGCTTACACTATGGGTTAATAAGTGCAAAAACACAAAGGTTGCTCTCTTTTTATCCCAACCTACTTGTCTCCAGTATACTCCTATGGTGTGCACAATCTCTGAGGTTGTGAATAAAAAAGGCCATTTAAAGGGACAGGAAATCCAATATTTTTTATTCAGGATTCAGATAGAGAATATATATATATATATATATATATATATATATATATATATATATATATATATATATATATATAGATTACATCCTGAACTCTTCAAATTATACTCCGGAGCTACAAGCCGTCGGAAGCACAACACGCTGGAGGACTCCGCCTCATGAATAGGCTGCGAGCAGGCTGGATCTAAAGCCTGATGTTTATCAGCCACTTCAGACTCACTGTAACCCCAAAGCACAGGTGAATAGGGGAAAGCCCATAGAATTAATATAAGGGAGCCGGGCTGTTGCGGAGGGTTTCATAATATACTATAAGCGGAGCACCCATACAGCATAGATCTAACACACCATGCTGCAGCTGCAAACTCTTGGGGCCTAAATACTAAATAACGCCACATAATCTACAGAGGGGCTACTGAATGATCTGGGTAATAAGTAACAGCCTATTACTATCATCGGAGGACAAATATCAACTAGGAAATTACTGAAGTCAACCCATTAAAAGCTAATAAAAGACATATAAAATCCCCAAATCACGACCTATTACTCTTCCAAGCTGGAATATTAAAATAACAGTAGCACAAATACTGCAAGTATATGTGACTCTCCATTGGGGTCCCTTACTCTAAAATAACTTTAAAATTGGCGATAAACCGACAAAGAGCTAAATCAACATTGAAGCAAGGCACAAATAGAATATGTATTTTTTTATTATCTCACTCTCACTATGTTTGCTCTTTTGCATACCAATATGTCTTCTAAAAGAGTAACTAAAGCTGAGAAGCAAAATAAAAAATCTACCAACCCCACACCATCTGTGAACAATTTTTTCAAATGTTTAGAAATACCTTCCACCCCAATTGCAACTACCGCAGAATTGCCCCTGAGACCTTCTTCACCCTCCTCAGAATCGGATTCAGAGTCAATTCCACAGGCAATATCAATACATAAAGCTCTTTTAGACTAACTACCCTCCAAAAAAGACTTTTCAACATTCAAGTTAATCAATGTATCTGCGAGGAGATATCCGATATTAAGAAAGAACTAAACGATGTGGGTCATAGAGTGGCTAGGCTAGAGGAAGACTCAGCATTACAAACCTCAGCAATGAAAGAGTTTTATACACGCATAAACCAACAAGATTATACTATACAGCAAATAGAAAATAAAGTTGACGATCTGGGAACAGAAGCCGCTGTCATAATATAAGAATTCACAGAATTCCAGAAACAGTTAGCCCACAGGAACTGGAGCAACATGTACAAAGCATATTTGCTTTTCTCATGGAGGAGTAAGAAGATACAACAATATCTCTGGACAGAACACATCGTGTCTTGAGAGATAAACCTTTCAAAGGTCAACCACCAAGGGATGTAATTACAAAATTATTAACTATCAGATCAAAGAAACCATCATGAAAAAGGCAAGACAGAAACACCCAATACAATATAAGTCAACAGACCTAAAACTATCCAAAGATCTGTCAGCAAGAACCCTGCAAAAAAAGAAGGGATCTCAGACCCTTGACTGCAAAACCTTGTCAATACAATATTCCCTATAGATGGGGACATCCCTTCAATTTACAGATTGCCTGGAGGAGCAGAAGACTCATTTGTAATTCCTCTGAAGAGATTGCTTCCATTTGCAAAGAACTGTGAATCATGCCACCTTCACCAGTACCCAACAGCTCGTCTATCCCACCAAAGAACCATTCTCAAGCCCCACCATTACTTTTAAAGGACAGAATGGCAAAACATAACCCAGAGGCGAACACATAAACCAGCTTCTAGAAAGAACACTGACAACATTGAAAGTTTAGATGCCACTTAGGCTAACTGCAAGTATTCTCTTTCTTCATTATGGGTTAAAATGTCATGGTTATGCGCCCTGTGAGTGAGTTTTTCTATATAGCAAGAAATATCAAAACGTGCTATAACTATACTAAGAATGTGAAAAATGAAAAATAAATAAATAAACAACTAAATAAGATGTTCTAAACTTACGCCTAGATTTAGGGGCTCCTAACGCTGGTTTTGGGCTACCGCTGGTATTTAGAGTCAGAAGTGTGTACGTATAGAGATAATAGTTCTTAAAATTAAAATCAGTCTAAAAACAGTCTGAAATCAATCAGTGTTTTTAATAATAAAATGTGAGTTTTAATGTAACATAGATAAAAAATAAAATGAAATAAAATGAATTATACAATATGACAATTGGTTAGGATCCTAACATACAATGGAATATATATATAGTATATAAAAATGTGTAATCTGAGTGTCTATGATCTGAGCATATACAAATATTGCTAGATAAAACACTATAGGAAAAAACTCTATAGTGTTCAGCACGAATGTAATTGTAAAGTCCTATGAACTGTGCAAATGATAAAAAGTCCAGATTTATATAGTGATAGTGGTACAATAATCCATATGATTCCAGCAGGGTTAGAGCATTACTCCAAGATGGTGTCCAAAATTATGTGGGTATATAAACATTCGTAAAGTGTCTAATAAGTGAAAAAATAATCCAAATGATGTAGAAAAAATAATCCAAATAATGTAGAAAAAATATGTATTCAAATATGGGCCAAAACTGTGTGATATCACAAGTGAAAAATGTGAAAAAAAAGGGAGAGAAATTTGATAAAAATAAAAAGTAAAAAGTAAAAAGTAAAACCTGTATCAAAGTTAAAATGTGAAAAATTGGTGAAAAAATAGGTGAAAAAAATATGTGATGACTGTTGGGTGTACACCCAGGTGGAAAATGTCCCCAGAGAGAGTCTAAGAAAACTTTTTAAACTCCCCTTAAAAGTAATCTGTGATATAAATTAATGTGAATCCCAAAATTATATGTTCTGTAGCATATCCAAAACAAATCCAAGAAGTGATGTGGTTGGATTTCCTAAGTGATGGTCTTTTTTCAGTGCTTTAAAGTTGTCATCATAAACCTAAAAATAATACAAAAGCGGACATAGTGCAATACAGCTACTATTGAGACAGAATATAAGTGTTCTACTCACCAAATCTGATCCTGAGCCGTATTACCAGTATAGCCCTTAAAATTGTTGTAATATTTTTATAATGTTTCTAAATAATTTTTTTATTTTTTGTAACTTAGTTCTTTTTTATTTTTTTGTACTTTAGTTAGTTTATTTAATTGTATTTATTTGTAGGTATTTGCATGTAATTAATTTATTGATAGTGTAGTGTTAGGTTTAATTGTAACTTAGGTTAGGATTTATTTTACAGGTAATTTTGTAATTATTTTAACTAGGTAGCTATTAAATAGTTATTAACTATTTAATAGCTATTGTACCTGGTTAAAATAAATACAAAGTTGCCTGTAAAATAAATATTAATCCTAAAATAGCTACAATATAATTATAATATATAGCTTTAAATTTATAGCTTTAAATAGGAATAATTTATTTAATAAGAAATAATTTATTTCGTTAGATAAAAATTATATTTAATTTAGGGGGGTGTTAGGGTTAGGGTTAGACTTAGCTTTAGGGGTTAATACATTTATTAGAGTAGCGGCGAGGTCCGGTCGGCAGATTAGGGGTTAATACTTGAAGTTAGGTGTCGGTGATGTTAGGGAGGGCAGATTAAGGGTTAATGCTATTTATTATAGGGTTTTTGAGGCGGGAGTGAGGCAGATTAGGGGTTAATAACTTTATTTTAGTTGCGGTGAAGTCCGGTCGGCAGATTAGGGGTTAATAAGTGTAGGTAGGTGGCGGCGACGTTGGGGGCGGCAGATTAGGGGTTAATAAATATAATATAGGGGTCGGCGGGGGTTAGGGGCAGCAAATTAGGGGTACATAGGTATAACGTAGGTTGCAGCGGTGTACGGAGCGGCAGATTAGGGGTTAATAATAACATGCAGGGGTCAGCGATAGCGGGGTCGGCAGATTAGGGGTTAATAAGTGTAAGGTTAGGGGTGTTTAGACTCGGGGTACATGTTAGGGTGTTAGGTGCAGACTTAGAGAGTGTTTCCCCAATGGAAAGAATGGGGCTGCGTTAGGAGCTGAACGCTGCTTTTTTGCAGGTGTTAGATTTTTTTCAAGCTCAAACGGCCCCATTGTTTCTTATGGGGGAATCGTGCACGAGCACGTTTTTGAAGATGGCCGCGTCCGTAAGCACCGCTGGTATTTAGAGTTGCGGTGGAGGTAAATTATGCTCTACGCTCCCTTTTTGGAGCCTAACGCAGCCCTTCTGTGAACTCTAAATACCAACGGTATTTAAAAGGTGCGGGGGAAAAAAAGCATGCGTAGCTAACGCACCCCTTTGGCCGCAGAACTCTAAATCTAGGCGTTAGAATTTTATATTCCAGAAGGGGAATTTCCCCCACTTTACTTAAAGTAAAATAATTTTGTTTCAATGTTATTATAAGTTTGTTATTTGTTGTAGTTTTTTTAATTGCCTGAAGTTTAGCCATATTGAACTGTATTTTTTCCTAAGTCGCACTAACCAGATCTCAAATATGTTGAATGATAAATTGTAATGACATATAATGCTGGGCAACAATTACACATAATCACACAAAATGTGAAAGGGTTTAATTGTCCGAACAAGAGAGCAAGGGCTCTCCAAGATTTGAGAAAGAAAGGAGGGCAGATGCTATTATTACAGGAAACCCATTTTAAAGCTAAAAGAATACCAAAGTATTTTTCGACCCACTACCCTCATCACTTCCATAGAACTCATCCTCAAAAAAAAAAATAACAATGGGGTAAGCATTCTGATCCATAAATCCGTTCCTTTCAAATCATTACAGATAGACAGAGAAAAAGAGGGGAGGTATTTGAGAGTCTCTGGTCTCTTGTTCAGAAAACCAATCACATTGGCAATTTTTTATGTTCCTAACACACAACAAGCTTTATTAATCAGGTTTTACCAAAAATACATGATCTTGTAAAAGGCCCCTTGGTGGTAGCCAGAGATTTTAATATTACACTAGACCCTAGCATAGATTGTACAAATTCAAACAAACGCACAGCTCATGGACCCCTCCAATCGATTTGGAAATCTTTTCAAACATTGGCTCTTCATGACTCATGGAGATACTCTCATCTATGCTTAAAAGACTACATGTTCTTCTCTCACCCACAAAAAAGCTATTCCAGACTTGACTATATACTAGTCGATCGCATTGCACTTTTACAAGTTAGAGAGGTCAACATAAAACATACAACATGGTCAGACCACTCTATGGCAGAGTGTGTTATTCATTGACCATCTATCCCAATCAAACCATTCTGCTGGAGGCTATACAATACATTATTATACAATCCAAAATAATTAGAAAAACTCACAAAACAATTAAAAATGTACTTTACATTAAACAACACTCCAGACTCAAAGCCTGATATGGTTTGGGAAGCCCAAAATTCCTTCATGTGAGGAGAATTTATAAAACTTAAAGCTTATAAACGTAAATTAGATATGAATGCATACGCTATACTAGCCAAAGAGGTGAATGAATTGAACTACTTAGCAAAAATAAATCCTAAAGATACCCTTACACAAACACAATTATGAGAGAAATTAGAAAAATTAAATGAACACCTACAACTAGACATACTACGGAAACATTTATTTTTACAGCTAAAATGATATGGTGAGGGAAATAGGCTGGGTAAAATGCTGGCGAGAGCACTTAAAAAACAACAACTTAAAACATACATTCACTCAATCTCATCAAGTAAGGGAACCCAAATAGAAGACACCAAAACTATAGCAAAAAACATGTAAGATGTTTTATCACAGATTATATAACCTGTTCCCAGGAAGAGATACTTAGATTCATAAAAATGATTGTGAGACTTACTTGAGTAAGATCAATTTGCCCAGTCTTCAAATGCCATACAAATGTTGGAATAACCTACAACTAATATCGAAATCTCAAAAGCAATATCTAGCCTAAAACCCAATAAAGCACCAGGACCAGATGGTTTCACAAACTATTACTATAAGAAATTTTCTACACTACTAATACCTCACCTCAACACATTATTCCAACATATTTCCAATATAAATTTATTCCCAGACACAATGTTACAAGCACACATATCTTTCATCCCAAAACCAGGTAAAACCCCAAACACCCCAGCCTACTTTAGACCCATATATCTTAAATTATATGCAAACATTTTAGCTAATAGATTGAACAGCATTCTACCCTTCCTAATAGATCCCGACCAGGTAGGATTTGTTCCTCATAGAGAGGCCAAAAACAATGGCCTCGCTTCCATTGAGTCGTTAAAAATGGAGCCGTAAGCTACCGAAGCGGACGACAGCTAAAAGTAATTTACGGCTCCATTTTAGTACCAGGTTTCCATTGAAAAGATTAGCGTGTTGCGCGCAGTCGCTCTTTTCGGCCATACGTAAGTTTGCGTTGCCAACCGATGTCGGATTTGTCGAAAAGCGCGCCATAACAAGTGCATTGCCATGGTAACCCGACCTCTGTCTATAAGAATAACGGTTTGCGCCTGCGCTCTTTACCTGTGATCGCCTCTAGAGAGAAAGACACGGGAGCTAGTTGCGTTGGTAGGAGTTTTGGGTTTTTGAGAGTTGTTTGAGAGTTAGTGGAGAGTTTGATATTTTATTTTCATATATTCTTATTGTAGGCCTCATATAATATTAGGAACACACACACACATCCATACATTAGTTAATTAACACACATTAGTTTATACACACAAATACACACACACACACATACACACTTTTATTTGATACAAACACATTCACATTTTTTTTTTCATTAACCCCCATATCCCCATCTTCCTTTATTACTCCTTTCATTAATCCCCTTATTCCACTTCCCATCCCCCCTTTGACTACCCTTCCCTTCCTCACTATATAACTTGTTTTTTATATATACATTTTGCCCATCCTATTTTTTTTTTTAACATCCCATATTTTTTGTTTCATTTGACTATATAGCTCACCCCTTTCTTAATTTACATCCCTTATTATTTTTCTATAATTTTGTTCTAATCCTCCTTAGTTTTTCCTTTTTCATTTACATCCCTTTGTTTATTTTCACCCCCACATTTTATTTTTATTTTGAGGGATATAGAATAGAGATAGTTAGGGTCTAGATAGGTTAGGTAGTTAGTTTTGGGGCTATTTAATTTAGGGTTTAGTTAGGTGAATTAGTGTAGTTAGGTAAGCTAGGGACTTTAGTGTTAGGTTAGAGTTAGGGAGGAAGGAGAAAGGGATGGATAGGCCTAGTGGAGTTGGGAAGGGGGTGGCTAGGGGGAGGGCAGTGGTGAGGGTGGATAGAGGGAGGGGGAGGGGGGAAGTAGGGAGTAGTATGGGCAGGAATAGGGGCCGAGGTTTGGGTGGAGGATTTGTCCTTCCTCAAACCCTGGCAGAGGAGGGAAGGAGAGAGGGTGGAAGAGGAATGGAGGTGGGAGGAGTGAGGAGGAGTCAGCCTCAGCTAGGCACAAAAAGAAAAGGGAAAGTGGGGCAGACTGTGGCAACTGGGGGTGGGGCTGGTGGTAGCCTGTCACAGCCTGCAGGGACAGAGGAGGTAGAGAGGGCTGGTCCCCAGTCACAGGAGGGAGAGTCTGTGTCTGCTGGCCCTTCAGGTGTGAAGGGCAGGCTAAGAGAGGAGAGGTACTCTGAGGAGGAGAAGGAGGCTCTTGTTGAGGCATACTTGGAGAGGGCGGAGATTCGATTGGCAGTCAGCTGCTTAGGACGTAATCGTTCTACTGCCAGCATTAAACACCGCTATCATGACTGCAGGAGGGAAACCAAAGCTAAGCTGGCACAGCAGGCCAAATATGCACGTGGGACAGGTGGTGGTCCTAGCAAGAGAATACACCTAAGGTCATGGGAGGAGATGATGGCCAATGTCATCTCAGATGAATCTGTCCTAGGATGTAAGGGGACAATGGACACATCAGTGCCAGCTGAAGAGGTCCATGAAGGTGAATATTAAATATCATATGTAATAAATGTTTTATTTCTAACAAATATATGTTAACATCAGAAATATATATCGGCTTTGTTTTTTAAAATATAAATGTAATCATACACATGTGTAATACAGAATATAGAATGTTCATATATTATATATGTTTAGTAATCAATTGTGTTCAAGCATCAGTGGAAAACATACCTAGGTAGGATTAGTACAAGTAATGTTTTACATGGTTCAAAGTCTAATTTGCACAGTAACGTAAAGTGATAGTAAACCCAATGTTTTTATTTCATGATTCAGATAGAGCAGCAATTTTAAGCAACTCTCTAATGTACTACTATTATCAATATTTCTTTGTTCTCTTGGTATCTTTATTTGAAAAAGTAGGAATGTAAGCTATGGAGACTTTGCATTTTTGGTTCAGAACCCTGGCTAGCACTCGTGATTGGTGGCTACATTTAGCCACCCAATAAGCAACAGCAACCCAGGTTCTGAAACAAAAATTGTCTGGCTCTTAAGCTTTACATTCTTGCTTCTCAAATAAAGATACCAAGAGAAGGAAGAAAATATAATAGGAGTAAAATATAAAAAGTTGACTAAATTTGCATGCTCTGTCTGAATCATGAAAGTTTAATTTGTACTTCATTGCCCCTTTAATGGCATCTTAACATAGTTGTAGTGGATATATTCATCCTGATTTCTGGAGTGGCTATCTGCTCAAACAAGCAAGGGTATAGATTTAAATTCTTTCTATCTATATCATATATATGGACTATGTGTAATACAAAGAGTCGCTTGGAGGCACAATCTTTAAATATACACCTCTTGTTAAATATGTTTAAGTTCATACAGAAATAATATATATATATATATATATATATATATATATATATATATATATATATATATATATATATATATATATAAAACTATATCTATATCTATAAATTTGATTTTCAAATGTTAGATGTTTCATCAGATTAATTTATAATTACAATTTATTTTTCAGAATTGGAACATGAGTATGAGTCCTCAACAAGACCGGAGGCCAGTGATGTTCCGGAATTCAGTGAGGAGGAGGAGGGGGATGTTATTGAAGCTGGATACTCCTACCTCAGCATACTTGAAGGAGATGAGCAACAGCCACTGGCCTATGAGGTTGAAAATGTTCCTGGCCCATCCCCATATTCATCTGGGAGGACATATCATCAGATGCAGCCTCCACCACCACAGCATTATCAGATGCATCCTCCACCACCACAGCATTATCAGATGCATCCTCCACCACCACAGCATTATCAGATGCATCCTCCACCACAGCATTATCAGATGCATCCTCCACCACCACAGCATTATCAGATGCATCCTCCACCACCACAGCATCAGCAGATGCATCCTTCATCACCACAGCATCAGCAGATGCCTCCTTCATCACCACAGCATCAGCAGATGCCTCCTTCATCACCACAGCATCAGCAGATGCATCCTCCACCGCAGCATATGTACTATATGCCACCTCAACAACAGATTCAGCACCCTCCCATGGCACAACAAATGCCGCCACCACTACCACCACAACAACAATCACCACCCCCCCACCACCAATGTCTGTCCTCAATTGGATATTGAGCCACCCACACAGTCCCCAAGACTGAGTGACGACAACCTCACACAGAGCCAGGAATATGTGCCGGAGACACCTATACAGCCACAAGTGCCCCCCATGGAATCCAATATCCCCGCACAGTCCCAGCAGGATGCTCTACTGAGGCTCATTCACAGGGAGCTTAGACTTACTAGGCTCCAGCAGCAGCATGATTTCAGGAGGCTACAGAGCCAGATGGACATACATAATGCCGCACTCGTCCGCCTGGCAGAGGCAGTGGAGAGGCTTGCAGATAGGCCGCAAACTCCCTCCTCACTCACATCCTCCGTTATCTCCCTGCAGGACCCTGAATCGCATGTTTTAGCCTCCCAGTCAGCTGGTGTGCGTCGCCCAAGACGCCACACTTCCATCCCAAGTACTTCTCCTCCAAAGGCCAAATCCCGCCGCAAGCATTAATAAGTATTTTTCTTTTTAAATTATTTCCAGATATATAATATCTAATTTTTTTGTATGAAGCACTTTCTTAAGTGTGATTTCCATCTCATAAATATGCATATATTTTTCTAATCAAAATTAGAAAATATATTTCAAATTTGTTTTAATAGCTGTTTATTTTCAAAACATTAACAGCTTTATTCATTTTTATTTCACATGATGTCAATTAATATGCAGGTGTACATTGTTGATAAATGTATGTGTCCTTTTATTGAGGATATTATGCCGTTTAAGAATACTTGGGGATACGTGTCTGACATTTATACAGTATATGCTATCTAACATTGGTCAACGTGACATGTGTAAATGTTATGATTTATATTCCACAAGCATATGTTGTTTGCTCCTTCAGATGAAGCTAATAAGGCTTATACAGTTATAGAAGAGTTGAAAAGTAAATATTCCTTCCTGTTGATATGGCCAAACACCTTGCATTCATTCTAGTCCTATGTGGAATGTAATATCTGAAATATATACCTATCATGACTAATACCTATCATGACTAATGCACTCCTTTTTGTCAAGATTATTATTCAATATTTAGAATAATTAGATAAATGTATCTTTATGATATTTAAGCAATAATGTATACACAACATATATGTGATTGCCATGATATAGAGGTGATTAATACATTTTAATTGACATCATATGAACAGACACAGACTCTCCCTGGGACCAATGCACAATGCACTTTTAAATTGTTTCAATAATTCCATGTTAAAGACAATACTTCATATCTCTTGAAGTATGTAATATTAAGCACGTATGTATTTTGGTTAATAGTCTAAATATTGCAAATGTATTATCTGCTTTAGCAGACATGACATTACATATATTTTATAAATATTAGTACTATGACACATTATAACTTTAATGTGTTATCGTTTTGTATTGAATAAATATGATTTTCACATTGAAAATTACATTTGAATGAGGGTAAATCTGTAATAATAAAACTCATCTTCATTATAAACAACTTATTTCCTTTGAATTATTTTTCTATATGTATTGAGATTATATATAGCATCCCTGGGCAAAGGTTTCATTTTGAATAGGTAGATATTTTATTTATTTTTATAATATTTTACCAGGAAAGATACATTGAGATTTCTATAGTTTTCAAGTATGTCCTGGGTACACAAAACATTGCATTGATACAATGGGTACAATAAAATAAAAAAATAATAATAATACATATGCCCAAAAATTTAACATAGAACAGGTAGGAAATATATAATCAACAATGACAGGTGCATTCTGTTTTGAGATATGTAGAGAGGGATCTCTTAAAGAATATTAGGCATGGGGAAGGTTTGAAAGTGTGCGGGAGGTCGCTCCATAATTGTGGTGCTTGCATATATTTTTATATGTACATACATATTGATATTTCTATGACAACATGGGTGCAAATATTCCTATACATAGGACCAATAAATGTAGCATATATAATGTTATTTGTACATTGAAACACTCATAATTTCTTTGGGATTTGCAATTTCAATGAGAAACAGGCCTCAAAAAAGCTCTTTTTCCTCCTTTACACCTAGTTGAGCTGGGGGTAATATGTCTCAATGTATCGACAGCCTCCGACAGTGTATTAACGGTTAGCGCTTTCAATGGAAACCTGGTATAATTTATCGATTAACGGCTTCTATTACTTTCTATGGGACACGAAAATCTTTTCGGCAGCCGAAGTCCGGCAGCCGATATTGAGGTATAACGCGCCATTGGAAACAGTTGTTAAACGCTATTGCTTTCGACAGCATATTTAACGGTTTGCGAGTGCACGCAAACTGAATTACGACTCAATGGAAGCGAGGCCATAGTCGGTAAAGTCCTCAATTTATTAGATTATATAAAAAAATCCAAAATACTGTCTGTATACTTATCTATAGATGTTGAAAAGGCTTTTTATAGGCTTGATTGGATATACTTACATTCCACCCTACTTAAATTCGGATTCCCCACCAAATTTATTTCCAAAATTCTTGCTCTATATTCAAATCCATCAGCACAAATAAAGCTAATGGCACTTTATTTGAGGCTTTCAAAATTCAAAACGGTACAAGACAGGGGTGTCCCCTATCCCCTCTCCTATTTATTCTTTCACTAGAACCACTGGTGGTTAAGATTCACAACAATAGCAAAATCACAGGAATCCATATAAAAGATCACACATATAAACGTGCTATGTTTGCAGACGGTATTCTGATGACACTCACTTCCCCCTTAAGTTCCTTACCAGAAATACAAGATGAATTTAAATCATATAGCTTAGTGTTTAATTTTCTAATAAACCCCACAAAATCTGAATTATACCCTAACAACATCCCAAAGGAAACACTTCACACAATTCAACAAAAAAGTCCATTTAAGATTAATGACAAAGCTTTAAAATACTTGGGTATTTATCTAACAGCGAATTTGGATGATCTCCGTAAACTAAATTATGGAAATTTACTCTCAGAATTCCGAACTCTGACATAAAATTGGTTACCCAAAAATAATATTTCAAGGCTAGGAAGAATATCGGCAACAAAAATGATTTTACTACCGAAAGCCTTATATATCATGCAGGCTCTCCCCATTCCAGGAATTAATAACGAGATAATCAAACTACAATCAGTCATGAATGACTACATATGGCAAAATAACCATCCCAGATTGTCCAAAACTATTCTTTATACACTTGGAGGACTGGGAGTCCCTAAAACAAGCAATTACCCTAACTAGGATCATTGATTGGTGTAGCCAAGATGAAAATTTGCCTAAGGAAGAAGTTCAATTAGAATAACAATTATTAGATATTCCACACTTGGGGGGTGCATGTTGGACTTCATCCCTATCTCTTACAAACAAAGCAACTCCATTTCCTATTATAAGAGCAACCTGTTCTGAATCGACAACCATCTGAAATAAATGTCATAACATATCCTCTCAACACTCCCCATTAACCACCCTACTCCTGAATAGGGAATTTCTCGTGGGGTAGATGTAGGTTGACCCGAGGTAACCTACACCAAATAAATTTAGGGACCTTATGCCAATATATAACTTAGCCAAGGAAGGTAAAATATTACCCATAGATAAACTACAAGAAATAGAAATACCTTATTTAACCTCATGGTTCAAATATCACCAAATACGTCATTATACATTAACCCATAAACACTATAAAAAAATTATTAGACCTCTTACAGTATTTGAATCTCTTTGTGCAAATGATATGGTCAACAAAAGGTTTTATATCCCTAATGTATAAACATATAAGACAATTTCATCTCCCACAAATACCACATTATACCCATAGATGGGGTTCAGAACTAAATATAAACATTACCACCAAACAGTGGAAATATTGGGCCTATGCAACAGCAAAATCTGCACATTCCTCCTCCTCCTTAGAAACAAATATTAAGATACTTACCAGGTGGTATTTAACACCAAGCAGATTGAAATTTATGTTCCAAGCTGCTAGCAATAAATGTTGGAGAGGAGGGAGATATGCTACATATATGGTGGAGCTGTAATCTATTATCACCATTTTAGAAACAGACTCATGCCAATCTATTGAATTCTTGCCGGTAATCTTCTTATTTAATAAGGTTGCGGGAGATCTTGGCCCCTTTCCACCTTAGGCAAATAAATAGGGTGGTGTAATGCACCATAGGTGTGCCTAGTGTGTCCTTCTCAGGTAGACAGTCATAAGAACTCCTTTCAAGCCCCATTCTCATTGCCTTTGGCAGAGAACTGGGGGTACCAGCGAAGAATCCGTTGTGGGGCCTTGACCTCTTGCTTAATTTGAGTAGACTAGTAATTCAATTGCAACCATCCCAGTTAATAAGTTGTTAGTTATTTTATTGTTATTTTATTGTGTTGAATAACCATGACCTTTCATTGTCTTTCTCCACACTTGGTTTCTTTTGGGCCTGAATTATCAAATGTCTGTCTGACATGATCCACTCAGCGTATAATGTCCAACAAACAGCACTGAATGCCGACAGCATATGCTGTCGGCATTTAACATTGCTCAAGCAGTTCTAGTGAACTGCTTGTGCAATGCTGCCCCCTGCAGATTTGCGGACAATCAGCCGCTAACAGGGGGTTTCAATAAGCCCGATCTTATGAGATCGGGCGGATTGATGTCCGCAGCCTCAGAGGCAGCGGATCGGTAAAGGAGCAGCGGTTGGCCGTGAATCTGCAGGGGGCGGCATAGCACCAGCAGTTCACAAGAACTGCTGGTGCAATTATAAATGCCGACATTGTATCATGTCCACTCGCACATTGATAAATATGCCCCATAGTGTTTATTTATTATTATCGGTAAGGTTAATTTAGTTTACACAAGTAACTCCCAACTTGTGTCTTTAATCCATTAAGGAGAGTTTACTAATATGTTTTGTGTGAAGGAGAAACAATTTCTTTACAATATATTACTCAGTAAAACAAGCTGATAATTTTTTATTACTGTCTCTTGCTTATTGTGGGACAGTTTTGATTGGTGTGATGTTTCATGGGAACGAGCACAGATTACCACGTAAGAGCGGGTGGGACCGCTCTTACTTGAGAAACCAGGAAATGAGCGGGTGGGCGGAGGATAAAAAAACAGATATGTTAGATTCATCAAACAAATAAGAAGGAATTTTTAAAAATTAACTTACGCCTAGATTTAGAGTTTTGAGATGCAAAAAATGGCATTTGGATAGTGTAAAGTGTTACCTGCTTCTGTTTTTCACCCACTTTTAGGTCACTCTCCTGTGTTTAGATAATATATATATATATATATATATATATATATATATATATATATATATATATATGTATTTATTATTTTTTTCTTTGTAGTTTTAAACAGCATTTTTATATCATTACAAATGAGGAAGTATTACTTTAATATATAATATTTTATTATTTATAACATTAAATATTAATATTTATTGCTACAATTTATATATACTGTATATTACATATTAGAGTCAACATTCTTAAAGGAAAAGTAAAGTATCAAGGACCTCTATGCAGAAACGCAAAGTACATATGAATTTAGGTTAAGTTTAATTCATGAATTTTTTATTAAATTACAAAAAACGTCTAATTTTACCTTTAAATCTGCAAATATAGATAGCCATTCCTCTGTCTGAATAAATAAAAATGATTTATTTGTAAAAGACGAATATAGTCTTCCTGATTCTGATTGGTCCCCCATTGGTGTCTGGATTACTCACTCACAACCTCAATTTAAAGTATGCATGCGTGTCTCATTAAATTCACTCCCTGTATAGCAGCGCATTCATGAGACACGCAGGCGCACTGCTTCAACATAGGAATCACAGCAGAGACCGCAGCTAAATGCATGCGCAAAACCTGATGTTTCATGGGATCGAGCACAGATTACCACGTAAGAGCGGGTGGGACCGCTCTTACGTGAGAAACCAGGAAATGAGCGGGTGGGCGGAGGATGAAAAAAACAGATATGTTAGATTCATCAAACAAATAAGAAGGAATTTTTAAAAATTAACTTAGTGACTACATACAGTGTTAGAAGCTGAATCTATGGCATTAATTGTATGGTAAAACTTTACTTTCACTTTAAACAATCATATGATTTCAATGTATATGTGAATGTTTCAAATGTTTAAAGGGACAGTCTACAATAGAATTGTTATTGTTTTAAAAGATAGATAATCCCTTTATTACCCATCCCCTAGTTTTGCATAACCAACACATATATTAATATACTTTTTACCTCTGTGATTACCTTGTATCTAGGAACCTTCTGACAACCCCCTGATCACATGACTGTGACTATATAAAATCTATTGAGTTGCATTCAGCATTGTGTTGTGCAAACACTTAAATAACTCCCTGTGCCTGCACTCAGTGTTATCTATATGACCGACAGTCTCTTGTTGTTAAAAGCAATTTAAAAAACATGTGATAAGAGGCAGCCATCAAGGGCTTAGAAATTAGCATATGAGCCTACTTAGGTTTAGTTTCAACTAAGAATAACAAGAAAACAAAGCAAATTTGATAGTAAAAGTAAATTGGAAAGTTGATTAAAATTACATCTCCTATTTGAATAATTAAAGTTGAATTTTGACTACACTGTCCCTTTAACATGTTTATCAGTTGTTAGGGAATTTTGACCCTTTACGTCTAGGAGACAAGCCTAATGTCATTAATTAACTCAATGTTAACTGTGCAGGAATAACCATTTTGTGGACCCAACAGACCTAAAATGCCTAATTGTGTGATCATACATTTTAGCAGCTAATATTCAGCCACAATAAAATAACACCACCATAAAAACTCAACCTAACACATACAAAAGGGTTAAAAACAAAGATTAAGTCCCATTCCAAAGCCAAAAGCATTACAGCACCTAGGCATAACTACAAAATAGAACATATCTATAGGATGTCCCTTTATCAATTTGTCACAAATTCTTTCCTCTAATCCTAATTTTGCATGCTGTGAGGCTTTTGTCTCTACACATCCAGGTTGGTAATCATTGATGTGAAGAATAGCTACACTGGTATATAACCAAAAAATGCACTATCAATGGTTGCTTTAAATACCATACATTTTATGTGGTGCATATAAATTTATATGCCTTTTGCATGTTTGCAGTAATAAAGTGTTAATCTGTAATCAACAAAAGTTGAATGACATAATTAAACAATGCTTGTTAAGGATTTGGCTACCTTTTCTTGTTTGTTGCTTGCACACAGATAAACATATATCCCGTGAATATTTCAGCCTAGGTAAATGTGTTCTAGATGCAAAATGCAGAAGAAAAATCAAGTTTTCAATTTATATGTTACAGTGGTTTGATTACTTTCTAAATTAAAGTTAAATGGAATTTTCAGCTAAATGTTTGTGAAGAATTTATTCTTCAGGGTACCTTGCCCTGCAAGAAGCAAATTGCATTTCCAAGTAATGTGCAGAAACACACAAGAATTATTTGTATGTATCAGAAAATTTTCAAGATAAGAAAAATGACAAGACATCCTTTTTTATCCGTAGATAATAAATATGTATCGCTATAAAAAAATAACACCTGAATTACGAGTTTTGTGTTGCGGCTTTTAACGCTTAAAAAATGGCAATTTCAGCGTAAAAGTAGTAATGCCGCAATTGGGAGTCGTTTCGGTATAGCTATACTGCAAGCATTTTAGCTTGTAATGCAACGTCAATCCCGCACTCAAAAAAAATGACGTTTTTGCGTGGGATTTCCATAGTGCCGGTATTACAGGTTGTGCGGTGAGGCTAAAATGCTTGCATTACAGCCTATACCAACACAATCCATACCGCCATCTGAAAGCAGTAGTTATGAGTTTTGTGCCACAAAAACTAATAACTAACAAAGTACACTAACACCCATAAACTACCTATTAAACCCTAAACCGCCACCCTCCCACATCGCAAACACTATATTAAACCTATTAAACCCTAATCTGCCGCCCACCCACATTGTGACTATTCAATAAAGTTAATAACCCCTAATCTGCCGCCCACCCACATCGCCAACACTATTTAAATATATTACCCCCTATTCCCCCGCACCCTAACATCGCCAACACTATAATAAAGTTATTAACCCCTATTCTGCCGCTCCCCAACATCGCCGCCACTAAATAAAGTTATTAACCCCTAAACATCCGGCCTCCCACAACTCCACCACTAAATAAACCTATTAACCCCTAAACCGCCGGTCCCCCACATCGCAAAACACTAAGTTTAACTATTAACCCCTAAACCTAACATCCCCTAACTTTAAATTAAAATTACAATATAACTCTATTTAAATAAATAAAAACTTACCTGTGAAAGAAATATAAACCTAACATTAAACTATAAATTAACCTAACATAACTAATCTACGCCTAGATTTAGAGTTTTGTCGGTAAAGACCCACGTAGCTAACACAGCTTTTTTTCCCAGCGCACCCTTGAGACAACGCTGGTATTTAGAGTTATCTGAAGGGCTGCGTTAGGCTTCAAAAAGGGAGCGTAAAGGGATATTTACCGCCACATCAACTCTCAATACCAGCGTTGCTTGCGGTAGCGGCTATCTGGAAAAACGTGCTCGTGCACGATTCCCCCATAGGAAACAATGGGGCAGTTTGGGCTGAAAAAAAACCTAAGACCTGCAAAAAAGCAGCATTCAGCTCCTAACGCAGCCCCATTGTTTCCTATGGGGAAACAGTTTCTAAGTCTGCACCTAACACCCTAACATGAACCCTGAGTCTAAACACCCCTAACCTTACACTTATTAACCCCTAATCTGCCGCCCCCGCTATCACTGACACCTGCATTATATTATTAACCCCTAATCTGCCGCTCCGTACACCACCGCAACCTACATCATACCTATGTACCCCTAATCTGCTGTCCCTAACATCGCCAATACCTATATTATATTTATTAACCCCTAATCTGCCCCCCAACGTTGCCGCTACCTTACCTACACTTATTAACCCCTAATCTGCCGACCGGACCTCACCGCTACTCTAATAAATGTATTAACCCCTAAAGCTAAGTCTAACCCTAATCCTAACACCCCCTAAATTAAATATAATTTTAATCTAACGAAATAAATTAAATCTTATTAACTAAAGTATTCCTATTTAAAGCTAAATACTTACCTGTAAAATAAACCCTAATATAGCTACAATATAACAAATAATTATATTGTAGCTATTTTAGGATTTATATTTATTTTACAGGCAACTTTGTATTTATTTTAACTAGGTACAATAGCTATTAAATAGTTATTTACTATTTAATAGCTATCTAGTTAAAATAATTACAAAATTACCTGTAAAATAAATCCTAACCTAAGTTACAATTAAACCTAACACTACACTATCAATAAATAAATTAAATCAATTAACTACAAGTACCTACAATTACCTACAATTAAATAAACTAAACTAAATTACAAAAAAACAAACACTAAATTACAAAAAATAAAAAAAGATTACAATAATTTTAAGCTAATTACACCTACTCTAAGCCCCCTAATAAAATAACAAAGCCCCCCAAAATAAAAAAAATTCCCTACCCTAAGCTAAATTAAAAAAGTTAACAGCTCTATTACCTTACCAGCCCTTAAAAGGGCTTTTTGCGGGGCATGCCCCAAAGAAATCAGCTCTTTTGCCTGTAAAAAAACACACAATACCACCTCCCAACATTACAACACACCACCCACATACCCCTACGCTAACCCAACCCCCCCTTAAATAAACCTAACACTACCCCCCTGAGGATCTCCCTACCTTGAGCCGTGTTCACCCAGCCGGGCACCGATGGACCAAAAGAGGGCATCCGGAGCAGCAGAAGTCTTCATCCTATCCGGGCAGAAGAGGACATACGGACCAGTAGACATCTTCATCCAAGCGGCATCTTCTATCTTCATCCATCCAGAGCGGAGCCATCTTCTTCCAGCCGACGCGGCTCCATCCTTCTTCCACGACGCCTACTCGCCGAATGAAGGTTCCTTTAAATGACGTCATCCAAGATGGCGTCCCTCTAATTCCAATTGGCTGAAAGGATTCTATTAAGACTCCAAGGAGGAGAAATTGATTTAATGACAGGCTTAATACGAACTAAGGCCTGTACAAAACAGTGAATATCAGGAAGTATAGCAATCTTTCTGTGAAATAAAACAGAAAGAGCAGAGATTTGTCCCTTCAAGGAACTTGCGGACAAACCCTTATCCAAACCATCCTGATGAAACTGTAAAATTCTAGGAATTCTAAAAGAATGCCAAGAGAATTTATGAGAAGAACACCATGAAATGTAAGTCTTCCAAACTCTATAATAAATCTTTCTAGAGACAGATTTACGAGCTTGTAACATAGTATTAATCACTGAGTCAGAGAAACCTCTATGACTTAGTACTAAGCGTTCAATTTCCATACCTTCAAATTTAATTATTTGAGATCCTGATGGAAAATTGGACCTTGAGACAGTAGGTGACTCTCTCCATAATGCTCCAGAAATGTCTGACATCAGCCAAACTTCAATACCATCACATATCTTATCCTCCCTAGCATCAACACAGGACATTGCTAAAGTTGTCAGAACCTGCATTAGAGAGGAACTACAGGAGCTTAAGCAAGATATGCACACCCTTGGCTTTAGGGTTGAAGCATTAGAAGATCAAGGGGATGTCATAAGGGAAGATCTAACAACTATGCAGGATACAATAGGTCAGCAATCAGATCTAATAGCATCTTTACAAGATAAGCTAGAGGATCTTGAGAACAGGGGAAGAAGGAAAACTATTAGGCTACGAGGAGTTCTAGAATCAGTCCTCCCAAAGGATTTACTGGTTTACCTTCCTGCTCTCTTTATACACCTGCTAAATGATTCTAATGCTGCTAACATACAGTGGGTATGGGCCCACAGAGCCCTTAGGCTGAAACCACCAGACACTGCTCCCCCAAAGGATATCATAATAAAATTTAAGAACTTTTTGGAGAAAGAGAACATTATGGCTGCTTCCAGAAAGAAACAGCTAGTACGTTTCCGAGGAGTTGTTATACAGTTCTATGCTGACCTGGCTGTAAGGACATTGCAGAGAAGGAAGGAATTATCCTTATCGATAAAAATGTGGCTTTTCAGCATATACAGACATCTAAGTATAGAGAGGGTAGATTCTTGGGGGTATTCGGTCTTCTATGTGGTAATCCAGTGACGCTGGTAAATATATACGCACCGAACAATAAACAAATACCTTTCTTCAGATGGATGTTTAAAAAGATTATAGACTTTTCTAGAGGAATTATTATACTAGGAGGAGATTTTAACTTCCCAATTCAACCACAAATAGATAGTTCAAACCCCAAATCAAGGGTATCCCTTAGAACAGCCCGCTATCTTTGGAAAATGTTTAGAGAGCACAACCTTTTTGATACCTGGCGGTACTTTAATGATGAAAAACGAAACTACACCTTCTTCTCAGCCCCTTTCAAGACATATAGTTGCCTAGGCTATTTTTTTGTTAATCAGGCAGGTTTAACGTATTCTAAAAGTTGAATATGAAAAGATAGGAGGTACTCTTCAAACATGCGAACCAAACTGCAAGCAAATATGCAACAAACTTTTTCTGTTGTACCCGGGACTTACCCCAAATGAGCTCTGCCGCCCCTATAATCTTGACTTAGCTGTGCAATCCTACCATGGAGGAGCTCTGGAGATGCCGGGGGACCTACACAGTCAGACCGAAATCATATCGGTGGGCTGATAGCTCCAAAACATCCGGCACTCACATAGAACTCCAACAGCGCTTCTGGCTTGCCATGCGTGCATTCAGCGTCGATCGTGACGTAACAGAATTCTCCGGTCAGGGGGCGGTGCTCTCTTTCTTCACCCGGGTTTGCAACAAGGTACAGGTGAACAGGGGCTAAAGCGGATCCAAGGCTGGTGTGAATACAAACAGTCACAAAGAAGGCAGGATCCAGCTTATGTGTAGAATAAAATCCAATTTTATTAGGCTTAGTTAAAACACCAAACAGGCTGCACAAACAGCATAAACAGAAAAGGTGTGTGAGCGTGACACCAGGGCTTACATGTTTCGGCCAGCAGCCGTAATCATAGCCATAGGTGTCATGCAGGTGAATACATACTTAAAAAGGTAGTGATAAAATGTGATTGGACAAAAATACAAGTTCAAAGTATGCCCACACTCCACAGGTAGAAAAGGAGTTAACCCTTAGCTCCCTGGATCTGTACAACACATATGTATACATTTGCAAATAGATACATGTACAATATAGTATTATCTTGGAAAATACACACAATAATAATTGGATAGCAATTAATATGCATTAAAGACACTGGCTATAAAGACCACAAAAAATTTATATAGCAAGTGTGTAAAATCCTATGAAGTTCTGCAATTAAGAGTATAGTATGATATGATTAACCACAGAATAGTTAATAGGCCAAATACACAATTTGGGTATAGTTGAAACCCCTGCCTACCAGATAGATAATTATAAAATATATACTCTGGTGTCTATGCACGTTTAAATAATATATTTGGCAAAATTATGGTACTGTATAAACCCTGTATATCAAGTATTTGAGGACAAAATAAGATAAGGTGGGTGAGGGGACTAAAATTCAAAAAGCACTAAGATGAAATGTATAGAATCTTATATTGTTTGGTTCCCTAATGAGTATGTCCTAATATGACTAATACTGGGAAAGAATATTTGTAAATATCAAAGATTATAGCAAAATGGAGAACAGATGTACTCATGAGTGTATGTATTACTCCATATGTAAGGCAGTAATGTGAATGAAGATACTAATAAAAATGTAGATTCAATAATAACACACATGGTAGGCAAATTGTACCTAAAATGTGTAATGAAAGATATGGCAGAAGTAGCTGCTAAGGCTATTCCCAGAAATAGAAAGTGTAAACCCTGTGATTTTGTTTGGGTTACTAAAGAATTTACTTCTACAGCAACTGGTCAGACATACCCTATCAAAACCTGCCTTAATTGCCAAAGTACGGATGTCATATACATTATTATATGCACCCTATGCAATATTCAGTATGTAGGGTTAACCTCAAGGGATATAAATTCCCGCATTAGGGAACACTTCTCTACCATTAAAAAAGGTACGTCTAGTACACCTCTGGTCCAACACTTCGCTACTAAACACAGATGTAGCTTAAATTCTTTTAAATGGGTGGCAATAGAACAAGCCAAGGTGCCTAAGAGAGGAGGCAACCTAGAGAATATACTTGCCAAAAGGGAAGTATATTGGATTTACAAGAACTACCGCTAGGATTAAACTCCAGATATGATTTAATCAATTTCTGGGAATAGCCTTAGCAGCTACTTCTGCCATATCTTTCATTACACATTTTAGGTACAATTTGCCTACCATGTGTGTTATTATTGAATCTACATTTTTATTAGTATCTTCATTCACATTACTGCCTTACATATGGAGTAATACATACACTCATGAGTACATCTGTTCTCCATTTTGCTATAATCTTTGATATTTACAAATATTCTTTCCCAGTATTAGTCATATTAGGACATACTCATTAGGGAACCAAACAATATAAGATTCTATACATTTCATCTTAGTGCTTTTTGAATTTTAGTCCCCTTACCCACCTTATCTTATTTTGTCCTCAAATACTTGATATACAGGGTTTATACAGTACCATAAATTTGCCAAATATATTATTTAAATGTGCATAGACACCAGAGTATATATTTTATAATTATCTATCTGGTAGGCAGGGGTTTTAACTATACCCACATTGTGTATTTGGCCTATTAACTATTCTGTGGTTAATCATATCATACTATACTCTTAATTGCAGAACTTCATAGGATTTTACACACTTGCTATATATATTTTTTGTGGTCTTTATAGCCAGTGTCTTTAATGCATATTAATTGCTATCCAATTATTATTGTGTGTATTTTCCAAGATAATACTATATTGTACATGTATCTATTTGCAAATGTATACATATGTGTTGTACAGATCCAAGGAGCTAAGGGTTAACTCCTTTTCTACCTGTGGAGTGTGGGCGTACTTTGAACTTGTATTTTTGTCCAATCACATTTTATCACTACCTTTTTAAGTATGTATTCACCTGCATGACACCTATGGCTATGATTACTGCTGCTGGCCGAAACATGTAAGCCCTGGTGTCACGCTCACACACCTTTTCTGTTTATGCTGTTTGTGCAGCCTGTTTGGTGTTTTAACTAAGCCTAACAAAATTGGATTTTATTCTACACATAAGCTGGATCCTGCCTTCTTTGTGACTGTTTGTATTCTAAAAGTTCCCTAATTAAACCGACTTCATGGTCAGACCACTCCGCCATGCTTATACAATTAAATAGGCCTAATACTAATTCTGAATTCCAATGGAAATTAGACGATTCCCTGCTGGATTCTGAGGATAGGAAGGTGAGGTTAGATAAATCACTTAGGGATTTCTTTGAAATAAATAACACCCCAGAAGTAGACAATTGTATCCTATGGGAAACACACAAATGTTATGTGGAGGAGAATTTATAAAGTATAAAGCCCAAAAACAAAAGATAGAAAGGCAGCGCTATACCAAATTCACTACACAATTTTCAAATCTGGAACTCCAACACAAGAGGAATCCCACAGACCCCCACATTATGCAAAGCCTACAAAAATGTAGATACCAACTCCAAGAGTTACTAGCTCAGGAGCAGCAGTCCATAGCTCAAAAATATAAGCAAAGATTTTTCTATGAGGGAAATAAGGCGGGGAAAATGTTAGCCAGATACCTGAGAGCCAAAAAGCTGAAATCTTATGTACATGAATTACACATTTCCAAGACTCAAAAAATCCATACAACCCCAGCAATTATCACGCAATTTAGGGATTATTACAATAG
Organism: Bombina bombina; assembly: GCF_027579735.1. Classification (NCBI taxonomy): domain Eukaryota; kingdom Metazoa; phylum Chordata; class Amphibia; order Anura; family Bombinatoridae; genus Bombina; species Bombina bombina. The sequence continues at coordinate 400,934,436 of NC_069499.1, read as the reverse complement.
GCTTTACAAACTAATTGGTTCAAGTTCTAGATCAGGTTTAGAGTATCTCCACATACTTAGATAGTACCAACCTTCCCACTTTAAATGACGAACAAATGACAGAATTGGATACTCTGATTTCTAAGGTAGAACTTCTCCAAGCCATTAAAAACCTGAATGTGTGTAAAAGTCCAGGCCCAGACGGGTTCTCAGTACGTTACTATCAAACCTTCCAGGATATCCTGGTCCCTTTCCTTTTAACTCTTTTCAACAAAATAAAGACAACCCACTCCCCCCAGAACATGGTAAAAGCTCATATAACCATACTCCCCAAACCGGGGAAATCTCCTACCACCCCAGCTAATTTTAGACCCATATCACTACTTAAAGTAGACACAAAGTTGTTTGCAAAAATCATAGCTGCCCGTATCAATAAACTGCTCCCTCTATTAATTAACACCAATCAGGCAGGTTTTACACCAAATTGTGAAGCTAGGGATAATACCACCAAAATAATTAACCTTTTAGATCATGTCTCCAAGATGCATATACCAACGATTCTCTTATCTATAGATGCAGAAAAAGCCTTCGATAGGCTAAATTGGAATTTCTTGAAGGCCACCCTACATAAATTCGGATTTGGACCACTTATAATTGAAAAAATATTCACCCTATACTGCTTCCCTATGGCTAAAATACGCCTTAACGACTCCCTATCAACACCAATTACAATTTCGAACGGTACACAACAGGGATGCCCATTGTCACCCATATTATTTGTAATGGCCATGGAAGCCTTAGCGACAAACATACACCAGAATTATAACATCTCAGGCATTACATTAAACAATAAAGAATATAAAATGACATTATATGCAGACGACGTCATGCTTTCCCCTTACAAATCTGTTACAATCATTAACGGCCCTATCTATTGAATTCTCCAGATATAGTAATATTTCCCACTTCAAAATTAATGACTCCAAATCAGAATTCCTTAGCCTAAATAACTCTAGCTACACAACACAGCAAATACATCAGACATTTTCTTACAAACACCAATCTACTTCTATCAAATACCTGGGGATACAAATAACTGGGGACAAAGATAAATTATTTACTTTAAACTTTTTACCACTACATCAAAGGATCAAGCAGGAACTCCATAATTGGACGTACAAATCTATGTCATGGCTTGGCAGAATAAGTGCTATTAAGATGATGATCCTTCCAAAGATACTCTACCTGCTACAGGCCCTACCTATACCCATACCTGAACATTTTATCCAATCCCTACAAAATTCTATTAATACATACATATGGTCCAAACATATGACTAGAGTATCGATGAAAATGATGTATATGTCTAGAGAGAGAGGAGGATTGGGAGTTCCAAATTTAGTTTTATACAAATTAGCAGCTCACTTTGTACGCATCATTAATTGGTGTAGACACGAAAATGATAAGGAATGGGTTGTATTGGAAAGGGATATGGACAAATCCGCTAATCTCTGTAGTATATTGACACACACAGATGCAGATGCTGCACGTTGTAAATCAGACCACTGATTAGGTACAAATGATTTAACTGATACGACAAGTAGATATCATGTAGCTTGTAACAAGTATGAAAGGCAGTACCGTACCAAATGTAACATAAAGTCAGTGGAAGTAATCAGCTTGTAAGCACTGAGGATAGGGTCATGCTCTAGCAAAAGAGACCAATACCAGCCCCAACCTGAAATATGGTATAAGTAATAACCTATCTAAGAAAGAGAGAAACACTTTGAGAAAACTACAAGACAATAAAGCTCTTATCATTCAAAACTCAGATAAGGGCAGCTGTGTAGTTATACAGGATAGGACTCAATATATTCGTGAAGCCCATAGACAACTCAGTGATAATGCCACCTATCGGAAATTAACATTCAATCCGACAAGAAAATTTGTTGTTGAACTCAATAACTTTCTTGATCATTTTGTTCAGGAAGGTGTTATTACTAAGTTCAAAGCAGATTCATTAAAAACCCAGTTTCCAATCACACCAGTTTTTAAACATTTACCTAAAATACATAAAAATAGGGAATGCCCCCCTGGTCGCCCTATCATCTCTGGCGTGGGGTCCCTTGGTGAAAAATTGGGGTCTTTCATTGATACAGTCTTACAACCTATTGTCCAGATAACTCCAGCATACCTCCGTGACACCAAACATTTGCTAAGGCTATTACACTCTTTACATGTTGATGAGGATGACACCCATTATATTCTTGCATACCCCATAACTTGGGTATAGAGGCTTTAAAAGCCATGCTAGAGATGTACACTTCATATAATGACAAGTTTATTGGATTTGTATGTGATGGTGCAAATTTTCTTTTGAATCATAATAACTTCACATTTGAAAGTACACATTATGTACAAAACCAGGGCACCGCCATGGGTGCCAAGTTTGCACCATCATATGCAAATCTATATTTAACAAATTTTGAATTTCAGAAGATATTCCAAGACACTAATCCCTTCAGGTCACAAATAAAGTTTTATAGAAGATTTATTGACGACTTGGTAATACTATGGAAAGGGGACATCAATTCCATACCTTTGTTTGTAGAATATCTCAATGCAAACAATTACAATTTGGGATTTGCCCATACTGCATCTAAAGATAGTATTCCATTTCTGGATATCACATTAAAACTAGAAAATCTAACTCATTCAGTCGTTACTTCCACATTTAGAAAGCCTACATCTGGCAACACAATCTTACGAGCAGACTCACACCACCCAGTACATCTCAAGATGGCCATTCCAAAGGGACAATATATGCGCCTTAGACGCAACTGTTCTAACATTGATACATATATAGAACAAGCTTTGTCCCTTACACAGTGCCTACAAATTAGGGGTTATGACGTGAGCATCTTGGAAAAAGTTAATAAAGAAGTGGAACTCATGCATAGGGATACTTTGTTACAAGACGTTCCAAAAAATAGATATCGAGATAAAAAAAGTTTTAAATCACCAATAACTTTCTCAACCTGTTACAGTAGACAATTTAACTGTATAAATAATATAATTAGAAAATATTTACCCGTCTTAGACAGAGATGCCTTGTTCCAAAAAATAGATATCGATATAAAAAAAGTTTTAAATCACCAATAACTTTCTCAACCTGTTACAGTAGATAATTTAACTGTATAAATAATATAATTAGAAAATATTTACCCGTCTTAGACAGAGATGCCTTGTTACACGATTCATTACAGAACCAGGGTATCAGGCTTGTTAGTAAAAAAGCTACAACTATTGGAAATTACTTGAGTAGAGATTTTTCAACTAAAGAAAACACGTCCTGGCTCCAGCCGGAAAAGGGATTCTTTAGGTGTAGGAAGATCCCCTGTAAGAGCTGTGAGTTTGTGGTCCCTGGTAACGAGTTTAGATCTACGACCACAGGTAACTGTTTTGATATCAGGTTTAGATTGAATTGTAACTCAGATTTGTGGTTTATTTAATTAGTTGTAACATCTGCTGCAAGCAATACGTAGGTAGGACGACTAGGATAGGGTCAGGGAGCATTTGCTCTCCATTAAACATGATCCCCCCTCTACTCCAGTAGCTAAACACTTTGTCGATCATTTTATATCTTTAGGTATTCCTATCAATGATACTAACCTAAGGACCATGTTTAGCTTCCAAGGCATTGATCATGCCCCTTATGACATTAGAGGGGGTGATAGGGTAGCCACATTAAATAGAAAAGAAGCCTTTTGGATCTTTAATTTATCAACCGGAGCACCAAATGGCATTAACAAAATCACTGATATCAGATATTTTGTAGATTAATTTGTCTCCATTAATTTGTTGTAACATCATAGTCTGTTTTTCATAGAAAGATCTCTCATTGTCCTAAATTTCGCCCCTTCATTTACCCTTAATGAATAGCAGCATCTTCAGTTTTGATGGCCAGTGCCATTTTAATACTATATTAAATTATTATTTCAATAGGCATGAGGTATACACATAGTGCACTTGATATATAAATTTAGTTTTTATAAATAATAATTATTTTACAACCTACAGAATTTCCTATTCCCACATGTGATCACAGAATTTCCTATTCTTACATGTGCTTAACAGCACTTGTTGTTCATTTGCACCCTCACTTTGATTCTTGCCAGTTTTTATCTAATATGTTATTAAGGTCATCTCTACATAAAAAGTATAAAAAATAATTAATAAAGGACAATAGTAATAGAAAAAAGAACAGATTTTCAAATTAACTTTATGATTTAATCATGGCAAAAATTAAAATTAAAAATTAAAATTTAAGAAATTAAAAATTAATACCTTAGACACAGCATACACAATTTTAGAAAGCCTCATAGCAAGGCATTTTGCACTTGTACTTACATATTTAAGTTCATGCACATTCACACTGGAATTATGGGTCCATTTTATTTGCCCACCTGAGTTGCTCACTTATTCATTTATTTCTTTTTCACGAAGCCATACCTATTGCCTCTTATGTTCCAATTCTTTATATAACTTAATATAATTACAGTTGTCAGAGAAATAGACACAACAACATCACAAAAACATATAAAAAGATTCTTGTTTAGTTGTCTCCGATATTTGTTGTCTGCTATATATTAACAACCTTGGCACTAAGACAGTTTACATGCAAATTACTAATATTCTATAAGCTTTGGGTGAGATTTTATTTGAAACTGAAATTTTGATACTAAAATTATCTCACATTTCCTCTAAGAGTCCACAGTACATTGTCATAACAATAACTTTAGATTTTTCCTTTTTTATTCAGCTTATTAATATATATATTTTTACAGCACCTTGCTTTTTGTCTGCTCACGGAGCTATCCTTGTATAACATCTTATGAATAGGGAACGGATAGATTTAATAATATGCTTTTACGGTGCCCAGTCTTTTATATTGTATTCTTTAAAGTAATTTATATTGATACAAGATTCATATACATTGAATACTTTGAATCCAATATTGACTTATACTTAACCCTTTTAAAAGGGTTTTGCTTTAGCCCGGTAATAATCTGTTCCCGTAAACATGAGCATCTGCCCCTTTAATTAAAATACACAGGTGTTCTAATTGTGACGTAGGCAGGCAAGCCTTTTTTAAGCTGTTTGTTGTATGTACTAGTTAAGTCCCTGACGAAGTGCCTCCGGGCAGGATGCGCGTCGGACGTTTGCTATTGTTTCAGTGTACCCCTGAGTTTGTTTGACACCCTGTTAATGATCTTACAATAAAGTCTCTTTTTTACCTGCACGGAATCCTGCAGCTACATTCTGTCCCATTAAGGGTAATTTTTATTGCATCTCTGTAGTATATGTTGGTTGTCAGCATCGCAACGGAAGGCACTGCATACTACTTCAACCCTCACCACTGAAACACTTAAAAAATGGGATAGAGCACTTAAAAAAGATTCCACACTTTCATCGAATCCTTCCACATTAACCCCAATCCTTGTAAATAATATATCTGATAGTGAGAAAAGTGGTACTTTAAATCCAGTACACTCCATACACTCGTTAATCCCCTATCATACAGTACTAGATAATGGTAGGCTACGCTCAAGAATAGAACTACTTAATTTGGGTATACCAATGGTTCAAGTATCACCAACTTAACAATATAATATCCTCACATACTGAAAAACCTATAATCAGTAGGCCACTTACTCCATTTGAGTCCCTTTGTTACCAGACAATTATAACCAAGGGTCATTTATCTATCTCATATAAGCTAATTTCACAAGGAACTTCCCGTACACTTCCCACATATATACAGAAATGGGAAACCGAATTAAATACAAAACCTACAGAAAAGATTGGTTAGCTATCATCTCTAAAATGAATTCCTCATCCTCCTCAATGAGATTCCATGAAACCAACATGAAATTACTTATTGGCAATCCATAACAAAAGAGATAAACAAAGTAATACATAGCACTATACCCTTAGATCCTTTGACATGTTTATTTCATAAACCAGTTAAGTTTACTTGCAACTTGAGATCCACGCTTTTATACATTATGTTAAATTGTGCAAAACAATTGATACCCCGATTATGGAAAAAAGAGTCAATACCCTCAATAAGGGAATGGCATGATTGTGTTAATCTAGTGCTATCACTAGAAAAGTTTAATTATTCTCGTACACATAGAATGGATGACTATTATTTGCTTAAATTTATATGGGAGGAATATGTAAACTCGAGGGACTAGTTACAGGATGTATAAAGTGATATAGAGTGGATTATTATTAGACAATGTCCATGAAAATTAGTATAAGTATAAAGATAATGGGCCCCATCCGATATGCAGCGTCGCCCGCAAAAGCCGGCGATGCCATATTTTGCGCAATTTTGGTATCACATATATGTAGCATATAAGTTACGCGCATATATTTCACACTTCGGCCGTATTTTTTTTTACCCATTGACTAACATAGAACTACACACAATTTGGTATCCAATATACAGCGTAAGGACTTACGCGCGCAGATTTCAGAAAATCTACTCCATTCTCATCTCGCCACAAATTGCAGGCGCAGGAACCCTTGCACTGACTAAAAAACCAACGTAACTCCCTGAAGGCCTAACAAACGCATGCGCAATCACATACATATCAGCAGCAGATCTCAAACAGTTAAACCTCTTCTAATCATTCAGAATTCCTGCCCCTGCAAGTGTGTCAAACCAATCACAAACAGCACAACTCTCACCTGCAGCCTTAAAACACCTGGCAATGCACACCCTCATTAGCCACCATGTTTCTCCTGCATTATCTGCAATACATACAGAGACAGCATCGTGGGGCACAAGGGGTGCTGGAAGCCCTACAAGCCCCTGTTGTGGAGGATATAGTTGCTGCTGAGGTCCCTGGGCATGGTGCTGTAGCCGTCCCTGCTCCTGCTGTCCCTGCTCCTCATGCTGTTGTCCTTGTTCCTGGTGCTGCCCCTTCTGCTGTTGTTGCTGCAGCTGGTCATAGGCCAGCAGGGCCTATAAGACGTAGACATCAGCAGAGGAGAAGAGCAAGGGCAGCAAGGATACACATGGTTAGGGTCACCCTGTTTGGGATGACAGAAGTGGAGGTCAGGGAAAAGTATCACTTGACTTCTGCAAGCCTCATTGACCTATATGAGGTCTTGAAGGATGATATTGACCCTCAAGCGAATAGAAACTGAGCTTTGACTGGTATGCAGAAGCTGTTGTGTGTTGTACACTTCCTGGCATCTGGCTCATTCCAGTCAACAGAGGGGCTTGTGTCTGGCCTAGCACAGTCCACCTACTCCAGGATTCTAGGGGAGGTTTTGACTGCTCTAGATAAACAGACACAGCGATACATTCATTTTCCCTGTACCCCCCAGGAATGGAACAGTTTTAAACAAGGCTTCTATCGACTGGTGGGTATTCCAAATGTCATGGGGGCAATTGATTGCACACATGTGCGTATCGTGGCCCCACATGAGGAGCCATTCCTCTATATTAACAGGAAATGGTTTTACTCCTTGAATTGCCAGATGGTCTGCAATACCACTCTGAAATTCACACATGTGTATGCAGGCTTTCCAGGTAGTGCACATGATTCCTACATCCTGCGCCAGACCTCCTTATTCCAGCTTTTCGAATCTGGCACACTCTAGAGAGGTTGGCTGCTTGGTGAGTATGCACTACCTTCATTCTACCTGTATATTTCTACTAAAGGGACAGTAAACACAAAATAATTTTCTCATGTTTCAGAAAGAGAATACAATGTTAAACAACATTACAATTTACTTCTATTATCTCATTTGATTTATTCTTTAGATATCCTTTGTTTAAGAAATAGCAATGCACATAGATGAGCCAATCATATGAGGTATCTATGTGCAGCCACCAATCAGCAGCTAATGAACATATCTAATATGCTTGTCAGCAAATGATATCAAGAGAATGGAGCAAATTACATAATAGAAGTAAATTATAAAGTTGAATAAAATTGCAGGTTCTTTTTAACTCATGAAAGAAGAAATGTGTGTTTCATGTCCCTTTAAAGGGACAGTATACTATAAATAGTTTTTCACTTAAAAGGACATTTTCTTAAAATGGAATGTTCTATCTGAATCATGAAATTAGAATTTTGTCTAGAGTAATCCTGGCATAAAAGTAGATTGCTTACAATGCACCAATTTAATGTATTTGAAAAATATATCTTTTAAATGAAATCCATGTTATGTCCCTTTAAGCAAATGATGGACCTGTAGTAATCAGAATACATATGTTACATGACAGGCGATGCAGGGTACAGCTGCAGACCATGGCTGTTAACCCCCTTACAGAGCCACAACTCAGGTACCAGGAGGCCCACATACAGACCAGAAATGTGATAGAAAGGAGCTTTGGCCTACTCAAAACCAGATTCAGGTGTCTGGATTTGACAGGCGGAGCTTTACAGTATAACCCCAACAAAGTGTGTTCCATTGTCAATGCATGTTGTATTCTACATAACATTGCTGTGAACACACGTATATTGGGGGACATGGAACCAGAACAAGATCAGCAGCTGGTTCCTGTACCTGAGGATGTGGACAGGGGGACACTGAGGGGGAATGAGGTGAGGGACCTTGTCATCCATCAATACTTCACCTGTAAGTTACTTGTTCATAAGTACAGTAAACCGTAACATTCACATGTATTATGATGTTTTACTGTACCTCACCAACCATTGTATGTGTATATATCATGTCTTGTAGAATTACATACTGCGGATTTCCACTGCATGTAAGTGAAACTACTACATCCCACCCCCCTTTCCTTAACCACCCTAATTACTGAAAAGGTCTAATTTGTTTAATTTATGTTTATGTCACTATGATTTATTGACTATCATTAATAAGAATGAAAATGGATGTTTATACCTTATGTTCACACCTTCTGTAAATTCATTATTATTTATATATATGCCCATATGGCAATTTATATTGGATGTGAGAAACCTTGATTTACATCTTAGAAGTGAATATTACTATATGTACCCTTCCTACACAACTATGTGATGTGTTTTATAGGTCATGAATATGTCATAAACATGATAATATTACTTTTGTTTGCCATTTCCACACAGGTCATATTATATGTTTTAACAATATTAGTGTACTAAAACACACCTTACATGGATGTGTATGACAATTATATGGTAAATAACAGAGGATAAGATTTATGGTGAACTATAAGAATATTTATGTCTTTTTTGGCTTCTTGTATGAGGGAGCAGAGGTGGCTGTAGTGGATTTCCTTGTTCTCCTGGTTTGAGAGGATTCTTCAGTTTCTGCTGGTGTGCTGACCACAGATGATAGGCTGGAGGATGTGTCCTGCTGGTGTGTAAAGTGCTCAACCAACACACCCAAGAGTTGATTTTGTTCCTGCCATCTATTGTCCATCTGAATCTGCATATCAGACAGAATTTGCATCATCTGCGACTGGTTTTGTACAATTCCATTTAATGATGCTGCCATGTCCCTCTGCAGCTCTATGCTACGCTTGAGTAACCTCTCTTGGCTCCTGTGAAACCTCTGTTGGCCTCTTTGTCTGCTCTTGCAGCTTATTATGAGCCTCCTCTGTAGTGAAATGTATTCCTCACCCAGGGGAGAATACGGTGCATCAACAGGCTCTTCAGCAGCAGGGCTTCTAGGTGCTTGAGGTGCAGGTCCAGCTGATTCTGCTGGTGCTGGTGGGACATCCTCAGCTGCATCTGCTGGTGGGACATCCTCAGCTGCATCTGCTGGTGGGACATCCTCAGCTGCATCTGCTGGTGGGAAATCTTCAGCTGCATCTGCTGGTGGGACATCTTCAGCTGCATCTGCTGGTGGGACATCTTCAGCTGCATCTGCTGGTGCTTGAGTAATTCCAGCCATATGCTCATCTGCAGATGTTGGAGCTCTCCCAAGGAAAGAGGATGGTGAAGCTCTCCCAAGGGAAGAGGATGGAGGAGCTCTCCCAAGGGAAGAGGATGGTGGGGCTCTCCCAAGGGAAGAGAATGGTGGAGCTCTCAGGGTGGATTGGTAGTCCCATTGGTGAGCAGTGTGTGACCACTCAGCCTGTCCAGGTTGCACTTCTTGTGACAAACCTTGTGTGTAAAATCCATTAATGCCCTGATATTGTGTTGGGGGGGGGGGTAAAGACATGGACCCTTTGTGGCTGACTTGGCTCCCTCTCAAAGCCAAAAGAAGAATATTCCTCTGGCCAGGGGTCATATGCCAATGGTGGTGGCATCACTTCCGGGTCCTCTACTGAAGCCATCCAACCCTGCTCATGCCTGGGAGCATAATGTTCAAGTTGTTGCCTAAAGACTGGTGGTGGTGGCTGCATGCCTGTGACTGGTGGTGGAGGTGGCTGCATGCCTGTGACTGGTGGTGGTGGTGGAGGTGGCAGCATGCCTGTTTGCATCCTGGTGACAGGAGGTTCTGTGGAGGAGTCAAATAATGAGAGGGATTAGTACAGTCATATATATGTCCATGTGGGCATACAATGTACATTGATACATGCTAGGGCCTATACTCATTCTCATGTCAAACTCTATAACATGCATGTGCACAATGTGATTTGTGATATGAGGGAATTTAATCTGCACAGTATACAGGTATGTGTTTCATACAATAGTTGGAAAAAATGTGTTCTTTAAGTGACACTATAGTTACACAATTTACTTTAGCCTGATGTAGGCACAGAACCTGCTTTCTGAGCTAAAAGTATTGTGATGGCTATAGTGTCCATTTACTGAAAACTCTACATGTGGCTTGTGGCCAGTG